>NW_008336851.1:403860-412881 GCF_000622305.1 Nannospalax galili | reverse complement strand
GCACCCCCCGCGCCCGGGCCAGGAGCTGCTCCCCACCCCCACCCGGCCGGCCAGGCCGCACACACGTGGGCCGGAGATCGGCCCAGCGGGCAGGGCCCGGGCGGGGGCTCGGGGCTGGGGCGCCGGGGTGGCGACGCAGGGTGACGGGCCCGGGCCCGGATGGCGGCGGATGCGGGGGGAGGGGATGGGGGGGCCGGGTCGGGCCCGGACATGGCGGCTTTACCTTCAGTCTCCTTCAGTCCGCGCGGCCGAGCCCCACGCAGCCGCACAGACGTAGTCCACAACCATTTCCGGCTCCCCGCACAGATCCCGCTCGGCGGCCACCGCTTCTCCGCAGGCGCAGCCGGCGCCCCCACGTGACCGGCGCAGAGGGCGGAGCGGCTCTCGGCGCTGGGGAAGCACATGGGGTTTGCTCCGCCCCGTCACGTGACAGCCACTGCCCGCCCCAGTGTCCCCTCCCGAACTTTGGAACTCCCAGACCGACCCCTTTCTGAATCTCTGGCGGCTCTTTAGTTCATTCATACTTTGAGCAAACATTTATTGAGCGCGTTTAAGTGCTGAGCTAACCCGGAGCTGAGAATGCTGGACTTAGACTCAGTCTTGAGTAAATGGTGGTTACCATACGAATTATGCAGCCTCTGAAAAATGTAGATTTGATCAATGACAAGAATGTTAACAAAGGAAATTGAATGTTATACTGAAAAAGAACCGATGCATTCTAACTAGAAAAGTAATTTTAGATTTCGCTGATTACAAAAATCTGTGACTCCTAGCTGGGCGTGGTGGTGCACGCCTTTAATCCCAGAACTGGGGAAGAAGAGGCAGGTGATCTATCTCTGTGTGACCAAGGTCAGCCTGGTCCACATGGTGAGTTCCAGGCCAGCTGTGGCTCAGGGAGACCCTATTTTTTCTTTTTTTGAGACAGGGTATCCCTGGTAAACTGTAAAAAAGGAATACTCAAAACGTTTGCCTCAAGTCTGAGTTTTTAACCACCATGTCTTTTCTCATAATCAAAACTGCACTCTAAGGCTGGGCGGTAGTGGGAGGCAGAGGCAGGTGGATCTATGCGAATTCAAGGCCAGCCTGGTCTACATAGTATCAGGCCATCTGGAGCTACAGGGAGACCCTGTTTCAAAAGGACCAAGAAAAAACAAAAAACAAACAAACAAAAAAAAAACCCTGCACTCTACTGGATTATTTTGGTGGGATTTTTGTTGCTGTTTGGGTTTTTAATTTATATGTATGCGTGTTTTACCTGCGTGTATATATGTGTGTGCCACGTGTATGCAATGCCCATGGAGGCTAGAAGAGGGCGTTTGATCCCTTGGAACTAGAGTTACAGATGGTTGTTGGCCACTGTGAGTATTGGAAACCCAACCTTGCAGAGGCAAGAGTAGCAAGTGCTTTTAACCACTGAGCCATTTCTCCAGCCTCACTGTTTTTTATGTTTTGAGACAAGGTCTCACTAGGTAACCCTGGCTGGCCTGAAACTATGTAGACCAGGCCTCAACTCATAGATGTGCACCACTACACCCAGCCCAGGAGTGAGTTGTAAGTTAATTAGGTGACAGAGTCCTTCCCATTGATCTCATCCTCAATGGTAAACTGGTCACTTAATAGATATGATCTGGGCCAGGCATGGTGGCGCACACCTTTATTCCCAGTACTTGGGAGGCAGAGGCAGGTGGATCTTTGTGAGTTCGAGGTCAGCCTGGTCTACATAGTGAGTTCCAGGACAGCTGGGGCTACAGGGAAACTCTGTTTCAAAAAGACCAAAAAAACCCCACGTTTTTTCCTGCTGTCATATACTGCCTCCTAATTGTGCATGACTCCATAGGAACTGCCCGGTAGGTGAGGGTGGCACCAAAAGAGAGCTCAGCATTATGCTGCCAAGGAAATATGGTTGTAGAATGAGCAAACTCAGACACAAGAATCCTCTTATAGGGCTGGGATACAGCTCAGTGGTAGAGGGTTGCTGAGCATATATGAGGCCTTGGGTTCAATACTCAGTACCAGAAGGAAAAAAAAGAAAAACCCACCATAATTTGGGGCTCAGGACATAGCTCAGTTGTAAAGTGCATGACTCAAAAGCATTATAACCTGAATTAAATCCTCAGCACCCACATAAAAGCTGAGCATGGTGGTGTGTGCTTGTAATTTCAGCATCTAGGAGGTAAAGACAAGGATCCCTGGGGTTTGCCACCCAGCCAGTGTATCTAAATCAGGTGAGCTCTAGGTGAAAGATTCTATCTCAGAAAACAAGGTGGACAGCTCGTGAGGAACAACACCCTGTTGACCTCTGGCCTCCACATGTACATGCATACACCTGCATGTGCACTACCCCCCCACACACAAACATGGGCAAACACACACATACATACACACACACACACACACACACACACACACACAAGAATCCCCTTAAGAGGCTAAGCTATCTCTCTAAAAAAGACTTGGGCAGCAACTTTGAAGAAATAAAAGCAAAATACACACTTGTAGGAGGAAATACAAAGTAAAAATGCAGCATTAGAGTGTTTTATGATTTTCCATTTGTACTTGGTGACTGCTGTCAAACAAAGTTTCCCTTCTCTTCACTCTTCTTGTTTCTCTTTTTCCCTAAATAAACTAATAAATAAAAATCAGAGCCAGGTGTGGTAGTGCACGCCTTTAATCCCAGCACTCGGGAGGCAGTGGATCTCTGTGAGTTCAAGTCCAGCCTGGTCTACATAGTGAGTTCCAGGACAGCTGGGGCTACAGGGAGACCCTGTCTCAAAAAACAAACAAAAAATCAGTTATTGTTGAAGCTGAAGAGATGGCTATGTGGTTAAGAGCACTGGCTATTCTGGCAGAGGACCAGGGTTCTGTTCCCAGCACCCACATGGCCGCTAACAACCATCTATACCTCCAGTTCCAGGGGTACTGACACCTTCTGGCCTCCTGAGGCATTTCATAACACCAGTGCACTTACGTGCAGGCAAAACACTCATACATATAAAAAAGACCTGGGCATGATGGCGCAGGCCTTTGATCCCAGCACTCAGGAGGCAGAGGCAGGCGGATCTCTGTGAGTTCGAGGCCAGCCTGGTCCACATAGTGAGTTCCAGGACAGCTGGGGCCAAAGGGGAACACCGGGTCTCAAAAAAACTTAAAAAAAAAAAAAAAAAAAGGTACTTAAAAAAAAAATCAATCACTGGGCTGGGTATGGTGGCACTCAGAAGGCAGGTGGACCTTTCCAAATTCAAGGCCAGCTTGGTCTACATAGTGAGTTCCAGGACAGCCAGGGTTGCATAGTAAGACACTTTCAAAAGAGAGAGAGAGGAGAGAGAGAGAGAGAGAGAGAGAGAAGAGCGCAATTAACTAATTGATAACTCCCTCAGTCTATTGCTAACCAGAACCAGTCTTTGAGCTCATTAGGACAAGGTACTACCTAAAATACATTCACATCTTAACACCCTGCAAGTATTTGCCCAGAACGAATATCATTAGTGCCTACTCAATGGAGCCCCCGCTTCACCCCAAACATGTTATTGCTTATATACCCCTTGCAATGAATACTGCCCAACCTGAAAATCTAGGCTCCATCTACATTCCTTCCCAGCCATACACATCTCATCAGATACCAGGTACTATTGATGACCTGGTTATTAAAAATCAAGTCCTGCACAGGACATGGTGGTATACGCCTTTAGGCCCAGCACTGGGAGACAGAGGCAAGGTGGATCTCTGTGAGATCAAAGCCAGCCTGGTAGCAACTTCAGGCCAGCTGGGGTCGCAGGGAGACCCTGTCTCAAAATAAAACCAACAAAAATTCAAATCCTATTGATCTTAATCTAAAACCAAAAACCAAGGCCAGTAAGATGGCTCAGTGTACTTGCTGCACAAGCCTGATGACCTGAGGTTTAACTCCTAGAACCCACATAAAGGTGGAAAGAGAGGACTTTATCTACAAAGTTGTCCTTTGACTTCCATATGCTCACCATGGCACATGTGTGCCTTACGCACGCACGCATGAAGAAATAAAGTTTTCTTTTTTGGTCTTTTTGAGACAGGGTCTCCCTGTAGCCCCAGCTGACCTGGAACTCGCTATGTAGACCAGGCTGGCCTCGAACTCAGAGATCCGCCTGTGTCTGCCTCCCAAGTGCTGGAATTAAAGGTGTGTGCCACTGCACCTGGCGAAATAGTTTTTTTTAAACCCAAAACTTTCTTTTCTTCTCACTTCCCACTTCTGTCCTAGTTCTGCATCCATGTCCTCTGCCTGATCTGCCAGGTGGGCCCAGCATCCAAATAAATAATGCCACTTTCCTGCTCTCATTCAATAGTCCCCATTGAGAGATACTTAACAAAACAAAGCTCTTCTAAACCTGGCTTAAGCCTGAATTTCTAGCAGAATTTTCCTTCCACACCCTTCCCTGGACTATATATTTAGCTTTTCCTCCTAACTGCTTTTGCTACTCCAAGTCATAGCCTACCCTCTGGACCTCTGTAAGAACTTATCTTTCTCCCAGTCTCAAAGTACTGATGCCCAAAATATTTTATTTTTCTTTTGACAGGGATGCATTACGAGGGATTGAACCTAGGACCTTGTGCATGATAGGTAAGCACTCCATTAAGCTGTATCCTCAGCCTTTTTACTTTTTGAGACAGGACTTTATCAAGTTACCTAGACTGGCCTTGAACTCATTCTGTAGCCTAGGCCAGTCTTGAACCTTCGATCAGCCTTACAAAGAGCTGGAATTATAGGCCTATAGTTGCTGGCTTAGACTGTCTCAGTATCATGGAACCTTGCTCACATTCCAATATAATTCTGATCTCAATAGATCGGAGTTGTTTTCATGTGATTTTCTTTCCCATTACATAATTTGGGGGGTGGGGGGAACATGATCTCACTCTGTAGTCTAGGTTGGCCTTGAAATCTTGGCAATCCTTGTGCCTCAGCTTCCTGAGTGCTGAGATTGTATGTATGAACCAACATGCCTGGCTTATATTGTTTGATTACATTTATTTGTGTGGGGGGGTGCATGTACCACAGCATGTGTGTGAACATAAAAGGACAACTTGCAGTAGTAGGTTTTCTTCTTATACCATGTGGGTCCTGGGGAATGAATTCAGATCATCAGGTTTGACAGCAAGTACCTTTCCCCAGTCATCTTGCTGACCCTGTTTTGTTAAGACAGGGTCTCATGTAGCCCAGGCTGGCCTCAAACTCAGTCTATAGCTAAGGATGACTGTAAACTTCCAATTCTTTTACCTCCCCAGTGCTTGGTAAGCAGCATGTGCCACCTTGCCCAATTTATGCAGTGCTAGGGAATGAACCCAGGGCTCTGTGCACACAAAGCAAGCACTCTACCAAGGTGCACTCCTAGCCCACGTTACTTTCGACAGGATTTTAAAACCTTTTTATTATTTTTAATTATGTGTATTTGTGCGTCTGTTGGGGGAGGGTGCGCATACATGAGTGCAGGTGTCTGCAGACGCCAGAGGCATCAGATCCTTCCTGAGCTGGAGTTACAGGTGGCTGTGGCCCACCCAACGTGGATGCTGGGAATCAAACTCAGGTCCTCTGGAAGAGCAGTAAGCACTCTTAACCATTGAGCCAACTCTCCAGCCCTTGGCAGGATTACACACACGCGCGGGCACACACACCTTTTTTTTTTTGGTCTTTTGGAAACAGGGTCTCCCTGTAGTCCCAGATGACCTGGAACTTACAGAGATCTGCCTCTGCCTACAAGTGCTGGGATTAAAGGCATGAACTACCATGCCAGGCCCTGCAGTCTTAGGTACCCACAAATTAGAATAAAAGTCCAATGCAAGCTGGGCGTGGTGGCGCACACCTTTAATCCCAGCACTCAGGAGGCAGAGACAGGTGGATCTCTGTGAGTTCAAGGCCAGCCTGGTCTACATAGTAAGTTCCGACAGCTGGGGCTACAGGGAGACCCCGTCTCAAAAAGACAAAAAAAAAAAAGTCTAATGCAATGTCAAACTCAATTACATTTGTTCCTGAATAAGGAACATGATGAAAATTTCTTACTCTAAAGCCCAAGCACAATCACCAGCCTGAGAGTTGTTTTTTTTTGAGACAGGGTCTCAGTATGTTGCCTTCACTGGCCTGGAACTCACTACATAGACCAGGCTGGCCTAGAACTCAAAGAGTTCTGCTTGCCTCTACCTCCAAAGTGCTGTGATTAGGTTAAATTCAAAGTGTTAGATAAATATTACCTATTATCTAGCAGGGGCACATTACTCCTCAAGTGCTTGCTCAGACACGAACGCACGCACACACATACACACACAGACAGATGCCATCCACAAAGGACCAGGCCCTAGAGCAGTGGAACTGTACTTGGTACCAGCCCCACCAGGAAGGAGTGCTGCCAATCAAAGAGTGATTACATCCCAGGAAGGCTCCTCTTCCCAATGACTATATTAAGAGGAAGCTCAAAGTCAAGCTTTCTAATTTTTCCAATGATACCCCCAGAGATGTTAGCATGATCAGATCTCTCAAACAGCAGATTCCTAAAGGGACCGAGGGTGGACCACAGGAGATAGACATCCCTCTCAGCACACAAAAATCAAATTATAAAGGAGCTTGTTTTTTGGACATCAAGGTCACAAGATGATGGGCTTCAGGGAAGAAGTACACAAAAATCCTACACAAAAGTCCTTTGCATGGCTAGTTGTAAGAATTTGTGTAAAAAAACTGTATGACTCTCCCAGAAGATTCATTAAAGCCAGGTGTGGTGATGGTCTGTAATCCCAGCACTCTGGAAGGTGAAGGGCAGAGGATCAAGAGTTCAAGCCCAACCTTAGCTACAAGAGACCCAGTTTTAAATACCCCTCCTCCCAAAAAGTCCATTAAATTTATCAGCCTCTCAGGGATTCTAATGAGAACATGATGACTAAAGAGGGAAAGGAGTTTACTTTCTTTCAGGACATCCTCTCTGCCTGCCCAGGTCAGAGTTGTTCTAAAAGAATGCTTTCTCACATCCACTCCACACTCCAGATACCACAGTAAATAGACAGAGACCTCTGGGATAAAGGTCTTTATTCAACAAAGTTATCTCACTCAGTAACAAAAGAACAGGAGGTAACAATTCCCCCAAAGGTCTGACAGTGTCTACCCCTGGCAGCAGGCAGCATAGCCAGCTGATAAATCAGCTGCAGCCCAGGGTCTCTAGTGGCCGCTTAGAGGTCATAGTTGGGGTTCTTCCGAAGAATAACGAAACCTTCCAGAATAGGAGTAACAGGAAGAAACTCCTCAGTGGCCAATTCTGCCCGTTCCCCATGGGCCAACAACACTGGGGTTGTATGTGTCTGGAACCCTGTGATGGTCTTAGGCTTGCCAGCCTGGCCCACCACATCCACTGCCTATAGGATGAGAAAACTGAAATGAAGGGACTCCAGATGGAAGAAAAGCAACACCCCCCTCACTGCCCATACCAGTTTGAGAAATAAGTATATGCATATTGTCCAAGTTCTATATGGTATATAGCCTGAGCCCTCCCCTTTCTACCCAACACCTCACCTGGCCCACACGGACAGACACTGGCAATGGTCGCAGCTCCTCATCAAACGTAACCAGCATTCGGGGCTGCATGGCAGCCACCAGCCCATACAATACATAGTGTGATTTTCCTAGAATGACTGAGGGAAGCATACAGGAGAAATAGTTGCAGACAACAGGGCAAGCCTGGCCTGAACATTGGGAATCTACCAAAACCCTGACCTATTTTAACCTAATTTATTAGCTGAATACATACTTCACTCTTCATACATCCTACTACTAGCCCAAGATGCCTCAAACATTCTTTGCTCACAGCCCTGAGACTTGAAAATTACTTTTCCTAGTCACTTAGGAGCAGATTCATCTTCAAATCTTTTGGGGCCAGATCAAAGCTGAGAGTTTTAGGTCTCGTGAGGTTTACCACAAGCTCAATGAACCTAGAAAAATATGAAGTTAACTTGGGATCTTGGTCCTAAATTGGCAAGGTGGTCCTAATACGGGTAAATACAGGTACAATATGCCACAATAGATTTCTGACAGGAACTCACTGTTGCGAACATCCAGGAAAGAAACAAGCACAGTAAGCAGCCCGGCCACAGCCACTTGACTCATAAGTTGCCGATCACTGTGATAGGGACAGAGGGTAAGTGTGCCCTTCCCTAAATGTGTCAGGCCCTGCAAAAAGAAAAGTGGAAGTGAGGAAGCATAGCTTAAGAGACATCACCTCCCTGAGCCAAACAAAAATCCCACAACTCATTTGTATCTTCCTTCTTAGACCTAAGCTCCATGTCCCTCTCCTACCACCACAGATGCTGCTGCTGCCACACTCAAAAGTCCTATTCTTTACCTGTGCCAAGCGCACCATGAAGAGGTTGTTGGGGTCCTTGGCATGATATTGGGCTAACTGGCGCAGCATTGCAGCCAGACGGGCATTATTGGTACCTAGAAATATTAAGCATTACAGAGACTTGAAAAAAGAAACTTGAATTCTCTTTCAGTCTATTTAAGACCTTCTTCTAATACTCACCACTGCCCACCATGCCCATGGCAAAGATAGAGTTATAGGAAACTTCTGGATCAGCATCATGAGAGAATTTGCTTAGAGTATCCAGGATGTTGAGTCGTGGATTTGAAACAGAGATTAGTGCCAGTGCTAAAGGTACAGCCCGCCGGAGTGTAGGTTCCCCATATCTCAGCTGATGATAAAAAACAAAAACAAAACAGCATGAAAGAAGCAGTAAAAAACACAAGTTCAGGGTTGAGGGGACGGCTTAGTGGGTAAAAATGCTTGTTGTGCAAATATAAGGATATGAGTTCAAAACCCTAGAACGTATATAAAAAGCCAGTTCTTAGAGACGGGAGTGCCAACAGGAGAGTCTTGGATGCTCTCTGACATACTTAGAAGAAAAACAACAGGAACCCTATTTCAACAAGGTTGAAGGTGAGGACTAACACCTGGGTTGTCTTCTGACCTTCAGGCATGCCTGAATTCACACAAAAGAAATCTCTCTCTCTCTCTC
>NW_008336851.1:364104-403794 GCF_000622305.1 Nannospalax galili | reverse complement strand
ACACACACACACACACACACACACACACACACACACACACAGAGTTCAATTATAGGAATAAGCTGATATGTCAATGGCACAGCTCCTTACCAAGAAAACATACCAGGGAACCCTAAGTCATCAAAATTAGCATATTCCAGGGCTAAAGTATAGCTCAGAGGTAAATCATGTGTCAGGCATGCACAAGGTCATGGGTTCAATTCCCAGTACACACACACCCCCATATTCTGGTCTTCCCTGTGCTATACTCACCAAATGACCAAAGGTTCGTAGTGCCATTTCTGCACCAATCTCTTCCCCCATAGCAATAAGTGCAATCCCCAAAACAGCTACTCCCTGCGATTCAAGAGGTAGAACCCAGTAAGTTCCAGGAAAAAAAATAAGTCAACCTTGACTTCAGACTCCAGGGAAAAGTCATCCTGTAGGGGAACACCTTGCCCTTCATGGACAGAACTCAGTGTCCTGCCATTTTGATACATGTCAATACCTGGGGGAAGGAGAAGTCTAAAGCAGGTAAACCCAGCTGCCCCTCTCATTTCTCTATGCCTGTCTCTTCTCAGAGTGCCTACTGCCTCCACCCTGACCTGATGTGCTCCCATGTCAGCAGGGGCTTCCTTCTTGTCTTTGTCCTTCTTGTCCTTCTTGTCTTTGTCCTCCTCCTTTTCCTTGGAGTCAAAGTGCTCACTACAAATGTGGAGGAGCTGCTGCACCTTCAGCACATTCCCAGAGCCTGCAGCAGTAAGTAAGGGATAAAAATGAGATGTCAGCCGAGCGTGGTGGCACACACCTGTAGTCCCAGCACTTGGGAGGCAGAGGCAGGCGGATCTCTGTGAGTTCAAGGCCAGCCTGGTCTACATAGTAAGTTCCAGGACAGCTGGGGCTACAGGGAGACCCTGCTTCAAAAAGACAAAAAAAAAAAATGAGAGAAGGTGTCAAGCAAAAGCATACTTTGTATGAGTAAAGCAGATCAGAATAAAAGTCAGGAGAAACCCAAGAAGATGACCAAGAGAGCAGAGTTGCTGAGAAGCAGAACAGTGACACAGACCTGCATAGGCACATACATCCACAAGAGTGTTGGCAAAACTGCGGAACGGCTCCGACACAACCTCCAGTGCAGCCAGGATCGCCTCGATAGCCTCACCCTTCCCTACAGGGCACATTCAAAAGGGTCAGAGAACACTAGCTTATATCCAGCTCAGTCTGACACATAAAACTGTCCTTGTTATCCACAATTACTGTTGGTCCTTTGGTCAAATAGGTATCTCCCCTCACCCAGGTGATTGAGGCCCAGGCCAAGAGGAAGCCAACGGGCATAGGTGTCCTTGAGCTCAGTCTCTGACTTCTCCATGATGGTCTGAAGGATGGTAGAAGTGACATCTCCATTGCAGGATCCCACTGCTATCATTCCACAAGCTAGAGCTGTCACACCAGCCACCTAGAAATAAGAAAATCAGCATTATACAGATTTTTTCCCCCCTCTGAGACAGCGTCTCACTATATAGCCCCAATTGGCTTAGAACATGCAATGCAGACCAGGCTGGCCTTGAACTCACAGATATCTGCCTCTATCTCTGAGTGTTAGAATTAAAGGGATGTGCTACCATGCCCAGCCACAGTAAGAAACTAAAATGCTTGCTTACATTTTTTTCAGTCAAGAGTCAATTCTTATAGTCCACTGTAGGTTATCCTCCCTAACTACACTGGGTAATAACTGAATGCTGAAAACATTCACTGAAGACATAAATGCTAACCACTATGCAAAACACTTTGCATTCTCTTTTAAAAGTTTTATTGTATTAATTTGTCTGTTTCATGTCTGTACATGTGTGTGCACTATGGCACATGCATGGAAGTAAGAGGACAACTTGCAAGAATCAGTTCTCTCCTTCCACCAGGTGGGTCCTGGGGATAGAACTCAGGTTATCAGCCTTGGTGGCATCTTTAGCAGCTCAGCCATCTTCAACAGCCCCAGTTTTGCATACAAACATTTAATCCACAGCTCCATAAAACAGGTAAGAAAAATGAAGCCTAAAGAAATTAAGTTACTTGTCCACTATCACATTGCTTATAAGCAGCAAAATTTGAACTTAGATCTTTTTTCTCTAAAATTTCTGCTCTTAGCCACCATACAGTATTTATCACTAAATAACTCTGCACGAGTAAGAACCTTTTAGATAATGACTAAAGTGAGAATCACTGCTGTGGCTTAGATTTAGAATGTCCCCAAATCCATGTGTCAGAAGGCTTAGACCTCAGAGGGGGCACTTTTGGGAAGTGGTGGAAACTAAGAGGTGGGACCCACTAGGGGGTCTTTTAAGTCATTAGGGGAGTGACCCTTTCAGGGATAACAGAAAAGAAAAAGAAAGGGAAAACAAACAAATCTCCCCGGGGGGGGGGGGGGGAGGACGGGACACCTCGGTTCCTTCTCTCTTTGCTTTCTGGATTTGTTGTTGTTGTTGTTCTACCACGTGATTCCAACCATGATGTGCTGCTTCACCCAAAGCAATGGGTCTGTCTGACCATGAACCAGAACTTCTAAAACCATGAGCATCTATTTAGAAGTTGGTATTTTGTCATAGTGACAGTAAGCTGGCCAACATAATCACCAACCCTAAACTTCATTGAGTCACCCCTCCCTATAGTCTAAGTAACTCCTCTGAGGTTTCAGAAGCTGGAACCAAATACCAAAATAACTCAATACCAAATGCTTTAGCCTCAATCCCAAGTTCCATCTGGGCCAAAAATTGCAGTCTGTTCTCCTTTCTCCCTCTCCCCCACTTTTTTGGGGGGCTAGGATTGATATGGGGGGTCTTATTCTATAGCCCAGAGTAAGGTGGGCCTGGAACCCAAAGCAATCCTCCTGCCTCAACCTCCCAAGTACTGGGATGCTAGGCATAAGCCATTATATACAACTTCAAATTCTAGTTCTAAAGAGATTTTTATTAAAGTGTCCTCTAACACCAAAATACGTAACGCGCATGTGCAGTCCCCCCTCAAGTGCACACCTCCCCCTCCCCTTACATTTTCCACTAGATGTTAATGACTCACCTCCATGCTGGACTTGGAATCTCCCATCACAGGCAGCAATAATGTTAGAACATCTTCACGATTTGAGCCAGCATAGGCCAAGCCAAGCCTGAAAAAGTCAAGAGAGGTAATCCCCAACACATACTCAAGGACAGAACCAGAAAGGAACAAAAAGAAGACTGGTCACCAACACACTGCCACATCAACAAACATTCACAAGAGCCAAATAGCGCCATGGTACACAGCAGTCTTTGTTAAGAGAAAGGCAACAAAAGGCTCAGATTCCTATTCTTTTTTAAAATTTTATTTTTTGGTCTTTTTGAGACAGGGTCTGTCTCCCTGTAGCCCCAGCTGGCCCGGAACTCACTATGTAGACCAAGCTGGGCTTGAACTCAGAGATCAGACTGACTCTGCTGGGATTAAAGGCATGCACTACCACACCTGACTCAGATTCCTACTCTTAAGAACTTCGCACTAATAGAAAGCAAGAAAAGCAATCTTAGAAAGGCAAAAAAATTTTTACCATACAAAAAAATAAGAAGATCCCAGGCCAGGTCTGGTGGAGCACACCTTTAATCCCAGCACTCAGGAGGCAGAGGCAGAGGCAGAGGCAGGCAGATCTCTGTGAGTTCAAGGCCAGCCTGGTCTACATAGTGAGTTCCAGGACAGCTGGGGCTACAGGGAGACCCTATCTCAAAAAGACCCCCCCAAAAAAAAGAAATCCCAGCACTTGGGAGGCAGAGGCAGGTGGATCTTTGTGAGTTCGAGGCCAGCCTGATCGTTCCAGGACAGCTGCTGGGGCTACAGGGAGACCCTGTCTCAAAAAGACCAAAAAAAAAAAGAGATAGTCTTACCCGAAGATTGAACCAAGTCTCATGGTATTGCTGTTATGGAGAACATAGTCTGAAAGTAGAGCCAGGGCAGGATCACACTCATTCCGGACTCCAGAGTTCACGATACCACAGGCAAGGAGAGCGCCTGACTGCAAAGAGCAAGCAGACTCTTTACTTGGAATATTCTACTCTCTTTACTACAAAGAGTATAGCATGGGCCTCTCTGTGGCACCTACCTTATCTGGTAAAAAACTAGATATGCCTCATCAGTAACAAGAGAGCACTACTAAGCACTAGAACATGGGAAGATCAAGTCCCTAGTCAGTAAGCTTTGCCCAGACTAACCTTGATGTAGTCCTCAGAGGAGTAAAGGTACTTGTCAATCTGGGTGAGGCCACCGTCCACATCCCATAACAGAATCATGCCAAGGGAAGCAGCAGCACTCAACATTCCTATGACACGGAAAAATCTATCAGCATTCAAAGGGCCTACCCTAAGAAAACTTACAGAAAACTCCCCAAGGAACTGTACTGTGGCTCCTTGTCAGGGAACATTTGACTTTAGAGCAAAACAGAAAATTATACCATGGTCCTTGTTCTTGTAAAGCCATTTGTTGCCATCATCAGTCAGCAGTTTGTCTTGACCAAAGGCTGCATTCACAAAGCCATTCACAAAAGAGGAGGCCAGGTTCATGCGGGCAGAGTCCACCTGAGAGCCACTGCCACCAAACCCTGCACAAGGAAGAAAGGAGAGGCAGTTTAGCAGACAAGAAAGGAACAGAGCACAGTAGACAGTCACTGGTTTTAAGGTGGCCCCTTAGGATCATCTATGCCCCAAACAGTGAGGTGGACAAAAAGTTCTAAGTTCTCTAGGATAAGCAGGTTAGCCAAGCATCATTTTCAATACAGCAGGAACAATCAATAATCCTCCAATTCCCAGTCAGGGTTACTCACTATTATTCTCTAGGTGGGTTTTGTAGATGTCATCAGGCACCTTGGGCTCCATGATGTCCAGCTGAAGAGAAGTCAAAGGGTCACAACTGCTTCCCCAGTATTCCCCTAGCTGTCCCTTCTGCTATCCCACTGAATAGCAACTTTAACCAGGGAAGAGTCTAGTGAGAGGCATTAGTCAGGGAGGTAAAATGACAGGTACAATTTCAACCAAAAAGCTTTGAGGGAAAAAGCAGAGAATCTTACCTCCCGAGCTAAGGCCAAGAAGTTGCTGTTGAGTTGCACATTGGACATGATTTCTGTCAGGTCTTCATACTCCTCTACATCTTCGCTCAGTTCCAGGAATACTCCATGTCGGCCGAGCATGAATGCCATTTGCTTCTGTACTACCCTGTGGGAGAAAGCCATCATACCAGCTCACCTTCATCGACTATGGGAAGAGGAAAGCCTCTTATACCCGAACCAGAAACTGTTGTCTCCACTTTTCACACAGACACTCCTGCACAAGCTTCTCTCTTCCTTTGCCCGCTTCTTCTCTACATACACATCCTTGCAGGAGGTGAAAATGTCTTCTACCAGTTCCATGTCATTGAGCATCAATGCCAATCTCAGAGCTTCAGGGAAACGGCTAAATTTTCGGAACACACCCAAGGCACAACGCAGTAGGGCAGAGTTCTCAGGCTCTGGTACATAATTCACACAACTACAAAGGTAAAGGTAATATTCAGTAAGTCTTATTCATTTAACTGATGTAATTCACTTACCCAAATACATACTAAATACCTAGTATATAACCAGCAGTATGCTACATTCTAGGGTAATTAAGGAGAAACAAAGTCTCAGTCCTCAAGAAATTCTGGGAGAAGAGGTATAAGCCTGCTACCCACCTCTACCACACTCACTTACCTGGTGAGATAGAGGCAGACCTTTGAGTATGCGTTTTCATCTATGTCCTTCTCCAGCATGTCTACCTGCTCAATTTCCATGAGCAAGTCACAAGCTTCATGCTCTGCATTGTGAGCCATATTGTAAGGAACAATCTCCTTCACCAGGGTCAGGAGTGGTTCCCGCTGTGCTTTCTCTGCATCATCCAGTTCTTGCCACTCCTTAGCCACTTCTCCTGCCAGGTGCCTATGGACAAACCATTAGGAAAGCACAGTTTTGAGGAAGCAGATTCCTATGAGTCAAGGAATTCAGTGTCTAGGGAATGCAATACCTTAATAGTCTAAAACAGTACTCCAAAAACAGAACTGCACCTCAAAGTCCCTTCAGAGTCCCAAGAAGAAAACATCCTACCTGACATACTCATGACCCCATGATGCCAATTCCTCCTGGGAGCCCACTAGCCGGTATTTGAGGCACTCACGCTCACCACTCATGGTCATGGCCAAAACAGAGATGATGTCAGCAGCAAAACGCTGTAAGGAAACCAGTCATTTGAGGTCAAACCCAACAGTCAAAGGGAAAGGATGGGTGATATTACAGAATCAGATCACTATCCCCAAAATTCACTACATACCTTAAAATTTCCATGTGATCTAAACTAAGCCTCACAAAACACCCTAAAATTGGTGTTGCTATTTCCCTCTTAAACCAACATAGGTAAAGGATGACAAACAAAGTAGGAATGCAAAGAAAAACAGAGGCACTCAATTTTAAGAGATGGTGGGCCTCATTAGGTTGCCTAGGCTAGCCTCAACTTCCTGGACTAAAGAGACTCTGTACCTGGGACTAGAGGTCGACACCCAGCATAAATTTATATTGCAATAATAAATTATTGAAAGGTTTTATTAAAAAATTACCCATAATCTAGAAAGATGACTATAGCTCATATACAGAAGAAAGCTGACGTAGGAGGTCAAGGACAAAAGCAGGTCAGTTAGGAGGCTATTTAATAATCTAGTAAGAACTAAAGATTTCTGGATTAGGGCTATACCAATAGGGAAAAAAGGGGGTTGAATTGTGGTTATTTCTTTGGCAATAAAAGAAAAAGATGTACATGGGACAGAAGAAAAAAGTTAAATATAAGTTAGAAAGGCAGGCAAGTTCATGCCTGTAATCCCAGCACTCCACAGACTTAGGCAGGACGATTGTCACAAATTCAAGCCCAACCTGGGCGTCAGTGTTAGGCTCTATCTCAAAAACAAAACAACAAAACAAAAATATTAGAGGGACTGGAGAGATGGTTCAGTGTTAAGAGCACTTGCTGAACAATCATGAGGACCAGCATTCATATTCCAGCACCCATGTAACAAGCCAGGCATCCTGCAAATACCTAGAACTCCAGCTCCAAAGGATCTGATGCCCCCCTCTCTCCTCCATGAATGCACAGGAATGCGCAACACCATATACATGCACATACACTCAACACAGACATAAAATAATTTTTAAAATGTAAATTAGAAATAGATCGGCATTCGGGAAGCAGGGGCAGGCAGATCTCTTGTGAATTTAAGGTCAGCCTGGTCTACATAGTGAGTTCCAGAACAGCTGGGGCTACAGGGAGACCCAGCTTTTTTGGTCTCAAAGGACCAAAAAAAGATCATGCTAGCTAGGCATGGTGGTGCATGCCTTTCATTCCAGCACTCAGAGACAGAAGCAAGCAGAACTCTTTTGAGTTCAAGGTGGCCAAAGCTACATAGTAAGATTCTGTCTCAATAACAGACAGACAGACAGATAATGCTAAGAAAATCTCAAGGTCCAATGTAAATAACAAATATCTGATAAGTTCATCTCCTGCCAGCATTTGGGGGATATTTTGACTATGATGGGCTCTTTAGCTAGATCAAGTATCAAGTCTGCTAGGCTTCCAGTGACTTGTGAGTCCTGCTGTCTAGCAGAAAAGGAGTTCCTCAACTAGACCACCACCATATTCTGAATTACCTTATTCTCCCCAGGGGCCATATTCTCATAGATTTCCTTCAGTTTGCCATAATGTGGACGCAGAAATTTGAGAGGCTTGGGTACAGAAGTCATGGAAGTTGTAGAAGAACGAATCTGCCTTCTCAGTTCCTCCAAAGCTGGCCGGTACAGGGATGTATCCTTCTCCTAATGAGGAGATGTTAGGACTAGACCGAAAGACGTCACATTCCTTTAGATCATAACCCAGGCATTTTTAACCAACACTTTCTGCAAGGACATAACTGTCCTCTTACTCAATGATTCCCCAACTCCAACAAACTGCCTGGCACAAATAGCCCCATCCAAATATCCTGTTACTCTTTTTCCTCACACTATCCTCATACTGACCTTCATAGAGTCCATCTCATATCATAGTTGCCTCAAAATGGAATAAAGCAAACAAGTGGGAAATATCTAAATATACACCTGCTCACGGTAACATGGTGACTCACCCGGAGTCGCTCCACAAGCATCTCCAGTTCATCTTGAAGTTGTTTGTCTTCCTCAGACTGGAGGGTTGGGGGGAAAAAAGCTTATCAGGAGAAGGAACCCCAATCACATTCTCCTCCCATTCACCATGGGACACGTGGAGAGTGGGCTTGCTTCCTTGGGAAGCGCCAGACGGACATGAAAAGGGAGTGGGACGGGGAGCAGCCTTGGTGGAAAGAGTGTAGCTTCTGAACCAGGCTCTGCTTGAAAACCGTTTTAGGAAATGAGGATGGCAATGACCCTTGAGAGCCCACCTCAGGAGGTGCTGTGGACCGCGGAGGCTGCGGTGCGAAATAGAGACTGGGAGGCAGAGGCAGGGTCTCCCCATTCTGTCTCCCGGGTGCGGTGGGCCGTTGGGAGTCAGGCCCATGGCCTTCGGGGCCAGCAGTGACTCAGCCCAAGGCCTGCTCCCCGGCTCCCGGGGCTGCACCTCACCAACTCCTGCTCTTTGTCCTTGTCCCCGGCATCCCGCCGCTCCTTGCCGCTCAACTTTTCGTCCGCGCCGCCGGGGGTCGTCGTTGCGGACTGCTGGGACTGCACGGGCACCTTGTCCCGTCCACCCTCCTCCATCTCTGCCACCACTGCCGGTCTGCTGCGCACGCACCTGCTCGCACCGCCCCTTTTCCCACAGGGCCTCGCGCGTTGCCCGCGGCGCCCCTCCTCCTGCGGACCGGAAGCTCCTGGCAGAGCCCGCGCCCATGAGTGCCGCCCTCAGAGGCCGGTGGGGAACTACAGTTCCCGGCTTCCCGCGCGGTGGTGTTAGCGTGGCGCCTGCGTGTGAGGAGGCTGCGGAAGAGTACTGCGCGAGCCTAGAATTCTAGCTTTTCTCGCCCGCGTGTCGTTTGAACACCGGGGTGGCTGAAATACAGTGACACCCCAGCAGGTCGCATGGCGCGACAAACAGACAAGATTCTTGAACTCTGGGACGCTTGATAGCGGTTTGTGTGACGTCGGTGTAATCTGTATCTTGTCGTAAACTGCTGTGGAATAGCAACTGCAAAACATTCCCCCCAGGTGGAGAGTGCCCCATACTACCTGAAGCTTTATTTTCTTTTTTATCTGTTTATTTGGCTTCTTTCGAGACAGAGTCTGGGGTAACCGAACCTGGTTTCAAACTCGCTGTGTAGCAGAGAATGACTTTAAACCTCCTGATCTCTTGCCTCCATCCACCTCGGTAGTGCTGAGATTACAGGCATGAGCTACCAAATTCCAGGGTTAACGATCATTTTTAAAGCCTATCACTTTTCCACTCAGTGGTTGGATTCTAGGGAGACCCTTCCATTTCCTTTGCCAATGACTTCCCCGGCCCTGATCTTTGGCAGAGGTTGGACCGTCTGTAGCTGTCTATTCTATCTCTGCTAACAGTGTCCATAACAATTCCGTGCTTTCTTTACTCATCTGTAGAGAGATTTCTACCAATCTCCTGTTTCTATCAGATCTTTTTTTTTTTTTTCCGTATAGACCAGTAGCATACCAATCACTACCGTGGAGATGAGTTGGCTGTTGTGCCATAAAAGTCTGTTAAACCAGCTGGTGACCCCAGTTGAAGTGTTTTATGAAAAGTTGTTAGCTGTTTCCATTTTTTATAGGTTTAAAGTGTTTTGAAATAACTTGGGAGGAGGAGACGGGCAAGCTACTTAACCTCTTTCAGCCTGTTTTGTGTCTATCTGATTGTATTAAAAGTTTCTCATGTAAATTGTTTAAAGACTGAAATGAGGCCTGGTGTGGTGGCGCATGCCTTTAGTCCCAGCACTTGGGAGGCAAAGGCAGGCGGATCTTTGTTGAGTTCAAGGCCAGCCTGGTATACATAGTGAGTTCAGGTCAGCTGGGACTACAGGGAGACCCTGTCTCAAAAAGAAAAAAAATGAATGAAATGAAGGGCGAGGCATATGGAGCCTGCCTGTAATCCTAGCAGCTTCTGAGGCTGAGGCAGGTAGATGTGCTGAGCTGTAAATCTATAAATTTCATGGATGACTCTACTCATCTGAGAATCAGTCACCTCACACTCATTAGTCAGTCATCCAGCAGCACACAGCCTTGTTTCCATTAGGTTGCCATTTTCTTTGTATGGTAATTTTCAAACAGTCAAATGCAAAAAAACTGTTAACTCCAGAACTAACAACAGATGTGATAAATTTTGTTTTTGAGACAAGGTCTCACTATGTTACCCTGGCTGGTCTACAACTTGCTATGTAGACTGGGCTGGCCTCAAACTCACAGAGATCAGCCTGCCTCTGCTGCTCCTCCTCCCAAGTTTTTTCAAAACACTTTAAACCTACAAAAAAATGAAAACAGCCAACAACTTTTCATAAAACACTTCAACTGGGAGGAGGAGACTTGAGCAAGCTACCTAATTTCTTTCAGCCTATTTTCTGCCTGACTTAAGTTTTGGATGACTATAAAAAACATGTCCTGCCCCTTCAAGTGAATTGGCCTTTTCACATTGCTATTCCATCTGCAAAGAATAATCTGTTTTCCACTAGTAAATTCTACCATCCTCTGAGCTCCAGTTTACTATCACCTGTTTAGGATGCTTTTCCTTTCCTGCCTCTTCATTTCTTTCCTATTTTCCCATCATATAAGGCACATACCTCTCCCACCTTGGGCTCCAAGCTCTTGAAGGGCAAGAATCTCATCTTGGTGCCTTTAGTATCCAGCCTAATGACTGGCTCATGGTAGGTCTTGACACACATTTAACATGACTAAATAGCTTTGCACTGGTCTTCAGGTCATCTTTGCATACAATAATTCTCTCTCTCTCTCTCCCTCCCTCCTTCCCTCCCTCTGCCCCCAAAGCTAGGAATTAGAAAGCTATCAGTATTCTTCACTGGTGAATCATTATAGGCTCTGAAATTGTGCACATTTTTGTGAAGGATTCTCTTCCAGCCTGACATTGCCAGAGTTTTACAACATGGGTAAAATCATGTTTCTTGGCAGGCTACCTTACTGTGGATGGAAATTAGACTTCCAAGAGCTGAGGACTGAACCCAGGGCCTTTCGCTTGCTAGGCAAGCACTCTATTACTGAGCTAAATCCCCAACCCCATGATGGCCCAGTACTTGAACAATGATTGCTCTCGTATATCTATCTAGGAGCACAGTTGTTTATTTCCTCTTCTGCCTTAACATACCAGAACATGTCACAGAAGCATATTCATCAATTTGACAGGGCTACTGAGGATGAAGCTGACATCTGTCACTTGGGGTTCACCTTGTATTACCTTTGGAACCAAGTACCTGCTGAATGCTTAACAAACTATCTGGTTTAACTTCAGCTCACTGTGCACACAGGTTTCCTGTAGCTGCCTGGTTGTAGCAGTTGTCTGACCAGGGAGACCTGTGTTGCTGAAGATGCACCTGTTGTTGGTGAAGGTCCCACTCAGAATCCTGATTTGGCCAGAAGACAGCTTTCTGCATTTGGGTCTATTAGAAGATTAATTTGTGGTGATTAAGACCATCTGAGTTCCAAATATGTCTTTAATACAATTTGTCTTGTCTGCTATTGGAAGTCCTGGAATCTTTTCCCTTATTGTTCCCACTTGTAAAACAGAGACAATGGTGAAATCTTATAAATGGTTGTAGGCACTTAAGATGCTTTTTCTTTTGGGGAAATAGGGTCTCATGTATTCAGGCTGGCCTCAAACTCTTATGTATAGCTGAGGACGACCTTGAATTTCAGATCCTCCCATCTCAACCTCCCTAGTGCTGTGATAACAGGCATGTGCCACAGGGGCAGTACACATGGCACTAGGGATAGAACCTAGGGCATTTGCATGTTAGACAAACACTTTGCCAACTGAGCCCCAAGCCCATGGTAATATTTCAAAAATGCTTAGACCAGACCTAAAGAAAATGGGGACCCAGTAAATGAGAGCTGGAAATTATTCTTATTTGACATTTTGACTTTTTTGCAAGTATGAACTTTTTTTTTTTTTTGGTCTTTTGAGACAGGGTCTCCCTGTAGCCCCAGCTGGCCTGGAACTCACTATGTAGACCAGGCTGGCCTCGAACTTACAGAGATCTGCCTGCATCTACCTCCCAAGTGCTGGGACTAAAAGCATGAACCACCACACCTGGCCAGCAAATATGATCTTTTAAAAAAATTATGTATGGGGCTGCAGAGATGGCTCAGAGGTTAAGAGCACTGACTGCTCTTGCAGAGGACCCAGGTTCAATTCTCAGCACCCACAATGCGGCTATCAACCATCCTTAACTCCAGTTCCAGGGGAAACAGAAGCCCTCTTCTGACTGCTGCAGCATTGCACGACACAGGTGCACTCACATACATGCAGGCAATACACATACACATAGAATAAAAATAATTTTAAGAAAATTATATGTATGGATGTTTTGCCTGCATGCAACACATACATGCAATTCTCATGGAGGCCAGAAAAGGATATCAGATCCCTTGGAAATGGAATTAAAGGCAGTTGTGAGTCAACATGTGGGTGCTGAGAATCAAAACCTGGTCCTCTGCAAGAGTAGCTAGTGCTCTTAACTGCTCTAGCACCACAAATATGAACTTTTAATGCCATACTAGCCAGCAGATTTGGATTTAATTTTTTATTTTTTTAGTTTTTGGTCTTTTTCAGACAGCGTCTCCCTGTGGCCCCAGCTGGAATTCACTATGTAGACCAGGCTGGCCTTGGACTCACAGAGATCTGCCTCCCTGGATTAAAGGCAAGTGCTACCACGCCAGGCTCTGGACTTAAATTTTTTTTTCTCTTTTTTGAGACAGGGTCTCCCTGTGGCCCCAGCTGACCTGGAACACACTGTGTAGACCAGGCTGGCCTCGAACTCAGAGATCCACCTGCCCCTGCCTCCCAAGTACTAGGGTTAAAGGCATGTATACCACCACGCCTGGCTTGGATTTAAACTTTATTATTTATCTATATAATGCCTGTGTGTGTGTGTGTGTGTGTGTGTGTGTGCACATACATTTGAAAGTCAGGGGACAGCTTTGTGAAATCAGCTTTCTCCTTCCACCCATACATGGATTCTGGGTCTCAAACTCAGGATAACAGGCTTTCGTGACAAGTCCTTTTACGTGCTGAGCCATCTCACCAGCCCCTGGTCAGACAGGGTCTCACTATGTACCCTGGCTGAAGCTTGCTACATAGACCAGACTGGCCTCGATCCCATAGAGATCCACCTGCCTCTGCTTCCTAAGTGTTGGGATCAAAGGTGTGTGCCACCATGCTCCAGGCATTAGGGTCTTGAGTTGACCTCTGAAATTAGATGTCAAGAAGACAAAGCTTTAGTTAAGCCTCTTTGCTTGGTCATTATCCTTCTGACATTCTAAGTTGTTGTCTATTTGAGACATGGTCTCCCTGTACCCCCAGCTGACCTGGAACTTGATCTCAGAGAGATCCACCTGCGTCTGCCTCCCAAGTGCTAGAATTAAATGCATGCACCACCACTCCCGACTGCCGTTTAAGTCTTATTCACTGTGCAACAATCAAAATTCACACATTATTCGTTAGCATGTTTGGATTCTGCAAATGGGCAAGCACTCTACCACAGAGCTTTGGCTTCAGTCCTTTTGCTTTGAGACAGGGCTTCACTAAATTGTCCAGACTAGCCTCTGGTCTATAACCCTCCTGCTTCTGCCTCCTATATAGATGGAATTACAGGCCT
Organism: Nannospalax galili; assembly: GCF_000622305.1. Lineage (NCBI taxonomy): Eukaryota > Metazoa > Chordata > Mammalia > Rodentia > Spalacidae > Nannospalax > Nannospalax galili. The sequence continues at coordinate 389,955 of NW_008336851.1, read as the reverse complement.
GAATCACTATGCCTAGATTAAATTTGCTGCTTAAGGCACTAAAGCTTAAAATGGTCTCAGAAATCATCTTATCCAATCTACTTATTTTACAGACTGCTGAGGAACTAAGACCTGAAGAAGAGATGAGCCCTGCTTAGTGTCATACCCTAGTGGGTAACAGAGCAGAAGTCAGAACTAGACAGCTCTCCTCTTCCCAACATGCTTTTCCACCTGCCATGTAGTTGTGCTCTTAGAGGTTCAGACCATGCTTCCTCCTAGCTGTGGATTCCTTTTGGAGTATAACTTCTTGGTGAACAGCCAGCCCTGCATGTCCCCATATACAGCTCTCTACTGGGACAGCTTGGTCCCCTGAAAAGCTGAGTCAGGACACGGGCTATGAGACCCATGTTAGTGACATTCCTAAGGGGCCAGGGACCCCAGCATGATTCATAACAAGTACCTTCCAAAACTGACAAACGTCCCCTACTTGTGTGGAAGAGCACTGATGTGACAACTCTCTCCATTGTTTTGCCATAGTTCTCATTTTATGGATGAAGAAACAGATTTACAAAGATTAAGGAATAAATACAAACTCATAATTATCAGAGCCTCAATTTCAATTCAGGTTTCTTTTACTGTAGTAGTTAGGGCTAGATCTGTAATGTGGGACTAGAGCACTGATAGAAGAATATGGCAGCTGTGATTAGGTGAGCTTGTGAGGGTAAAAGTGAAATAGCAGAAGAGCCACCTAAGGGAGGAAACCGTTTTATTCATCTTTGTATCCCCAATACCTGATACATCCATTACTGGTGACCAATATATCTTTACAAAATAACTCTTAAAAACAAAAAAACCAGGCATAGTGGTGCACACATTAATTCCAGCACTTAGGAGGCAGAGGCAGGTGGATCTCTGTGAGTTTGAGGTCAGCCTGGTCTCCATAGTGAATTCCAGGCCAACTAGGGCTACATAGTGAAACCCTATCTCAATAAAAGAAAAAAGTAAATCTATGGGGCTTATTTGTGATGTGGCTCAGTTGGTAGAGTATTTGCCAAACATGCACAAAGCCATGGGTTCAATTCCCAGCACCACGTACAAGCAGGTATGGTTGTGCATATCTGTAATTCCAGCACTTGGGAGATAAAGACAAAAGGATTGGAAGTTCAAGGCCATCCAACTACACATCGTTAGAGGCCAGCCTGGGCTTCCTGAGACCCTATCTCCTATCTCAAAAATGATCCCCCCCAAAATAGAGGGGGTGTTGAGAGAGCTCAGCAGGTAAAGGCACTTGCTGCCAAGCCTGATGACTTGAACTCATTCCTGAGAACCAACATGGTGGAAGGAAAGAACCAACTCCTACAAGTTGTCCTCTGACCTCCACATGCACACCATGGCATGCACACACATGCATAAATAAATAAATAAATAGTTTTTAATGTCCAAAAAAGTAAATCTATGAATGCATAAATTAGTAAATGGTTGAATGAGTAAAGAAATGTGCCACTTAGCACAAGTTTCTGGAACCCAAGAGGTATTCGCTAAATAATTCTTTTTCTTGATCTAGAGGGAGAGACCATATTTGCTTGCAGTCTGTGCCTGCACTCAGTAGGCCTCGATGAGTGTATGCAGGTGAAATGACTGACTCTTAGGAGCTCTGAGACTTTGAGGCCATAAGAAAGCGCCAGTCTTAGTTGTAAGCAGAGACTCATGCTCAAGCTCCACAGAGTTAGTGTGGCCATAACCAGGGTTTCCTTACACTGTGAAATGAGTCACCCATCTTCCAGCTGACCTAATCTACCTGCTACCCAGATTCAGTCTCCGGTCAGCAGCATATGCAGTAGAGGTGAGCTGCAGATCCATCAACTGTAGAGCAGAGAATGTACTCTCTAACCAATTAAACTAGACCGCATTTTGCTTCTCCACCTTTTTTTTTTTAATCTATCTTTAAGCTTGGCATGGTAATGCACACCTTTAGTTCCAACACGTGGGAGGCAGGTGGATCTTTGTGAGTTCAAGGCCAGCCTGGTCTACATGGTGAGTTCAAGGGCAGCTCAAGGGCAGCCGAGGGCTACACAGTGAGACTCTGTCTCAAAACAAAGCAAAATAAAGATCCATTTTTATTTATGTATGAGTGTGTGTATGCCATTTGTGCAAGTGCCCATAAGCCTCCCAATGTGGGTGCTAGGAGCTGAACTCCAGTCCTTTGGAAGTATAGCAAGCACTCTTAACCACTAAACCATCTCTCCAGCTCTCTTTCTGTCTTAGGTTTCAAATCTCAGTCCCCTGTATCCAATGAGTATGTCAGTGTCTAAAGAGTTCCTGGTATATTGCAGTTGCTCAATAAATATTGGTGGAATAAGTAAATGAATAAGGAAAAAAGAGGACTGAAGGAAGAGACAGGCTGACTGATGCGGGTCTATTTATTGGCAGAGTCCTATAAGGCCAAGACCACACCCTCCCCACCCTCTTCCCTGCAAAAATAAGCTCTATCCTTCCTTTTCCCTGTTATATCTCTACTTTCCGTTTGGCCCAGGGAGAACCAGTCACGCCCTAAGACTTGTACCCTGAAACACAGAGAACCAGCACCCTCTATACATACACACTTCTCTAACCCCAGAGAGATGGGCAACAGAAGGACTATTCAAGCCCTTGCTTGGCCTTCCACTTCGAGTTCAGTTGCTCTGTCCATGAGGGGGTAAAAGCAATACTAGGAGTACCAGCACAAGGATATGGGTGGGGAGCAGCTCCTGAGGGTGGGATTAAAGGGAGCTGTGCTCATTCCCATAGGAGCACTGAGTGAGCCTGGGTGCAGATGGGAGGTACAGCCCCAGGCTTATGCCTATGGCTCCCAAACTGAAAGAGCTTGGAGTCAAAAGAGACAGACTCCTTTCTGTGGGAACTGGCACCCCTGCCTAGACTTCCTCCAGGCAGGGGGACACATGAAAGGATGTCACAGTGAATGGTGGGGGCTCTGCTGGAGGCAGGAGTACCCCCAAAGCAGAGGCACGATGTGGTGGTAGAGGGGAAGGGCTAAATTTCATGTCACTTACAGTGTTAAGAGACTGGACCCAGCCCAGCTCACCTCTGCTTGTTCCTAACTTGGAAGCCCCAGGCCCTGGCCACAGCTGGCCATTTCTCTCCCACCTGGGTCTACCACACCTCACATAGCTGCCCTGGGTTCATGGGGGAGCCGACAGGGCAGCCGAAGTGCCGCAGGAAGTCACGGGAGTTGGAGAGAGTGCCCAGCACGCGGAAACGGGCAGGGCTGTGGGGGTCGGTCACCAGCCCCTCGTGAGAGCTCTCTGGTGTGCGGACCGAGCACCACACCTGCGGGCCAGGACAGACACAGGGACATATGGTGTCTAGTGTGGAGCTGAGCTAAGCCATAGCCTCAGTTGCAGCAGAGCCATCTTGAGGTTAAAAACCACCACAGCACAGCCCCTGAGCTCAAGAGACCTCAAGGTCACTTCAGGAGACCAGCCAGATGTAAGGGAGGGGAACATGTCTGCCTCCCCATTTCCTTGAAGCCCTTCTGAAGAGACACTGGACACTGGGTAACCTGGCATGGGACAGGGCTGAGGGGAAAGGCAGAGCTACTTAAGGTTGCTTGCTATGGTGCAAAGTGCCTGGAAGAGGCCCTGCCTGGGTCTTACCTCTGCCACTCTATTCCTGAGTAGCCCTGAACAAGCCATTTTGTGACCCCAGGCTATAGTTTCTTGCTCCCCAGTTCCCCATGGGAACATGAAAGGATCAATTCCTCCTTCCATCTCTTCCCCACTTATGAAGGCAGCCCTGCCCTTTGAGATTTGTAAAGTCCTACTAAAGACTTCTCCCTCCTCAGGTTGCTTTCATGGGCTCTGGACACACAGCCTTCCAAATGCACTTCCCACATGCCAACTGTGGTCCCATTTCCCAGCCCCTTTCCTGCATGACCTGACTTCCTCTAATGACTTCCTTTGGAGGGAGTGGACAGGAGGCACACTCAGTTCTCCCAGGGGGCCATACCTGGGCAAATCCCACAAAGAAGAGCTGGTGGTTGGTAAGCCCCAGAGCAGGCAGCTGCTGCTCCTCCCCATGCTTCCTCAGCCATGCTTTGTAAGCCTGGGGGAAGAGTGGGCAGCACGTCTACCAGGGGCCTGCCCACTTCCCCCAGCATCCTTCTATACAGCCTGGGGGACCTCGGTCACTCACATTGTAAGCAGCCTTAAGGCCCCCATTATCAGCGATGTTCTCCCCCAGTGTCTGGCGGCCGTTGAGCCTCTCCCCATTGACTTGGTACTGGTTGTACTGTTCTTCCATGCAGGCTGTGTGGTTCTGGAAGGCTGCCAGTGACTCATTCTGCCACCAGGGACGCAGGTTCCCTTCTTTGTCATACTCACGCCCTGAGAGGAATTTATCTTTGCAACCCACCAATAGGACAACCCACCCCTGGGGGAACAGAGACCCAAGCAACCCTGGCCCACAGACTCCGGGGTCCCTAAAGTCTGCCCCCAACATCCCAAAGCCCTGCAGGAGCCACTAGAAATCTACACTGGTAGATACTGCTCTGTGGACCCCTACCTTGGTCATCAAAGGCATGTGTCAACTCATGGCCCATTACCACGCCAATGCCACCAAAGTTCAGGGCCCTGGTAGGAGGAGAATGCTGAATGAGGACATGGCAGAAGCATTTCTGAATCCCCCCTCCAGCTTTGCTCCCAGCTCACCCACAGGCCCAGGCCCCAGCACCCAGTCCCTTCTGCCTCAGACACACTTGGGGTGGTTGTGGGCATAGAAGGGGGCCTGCAGGATGCCAGCAGGGAAGACTATTTCATTCTTCGTTGGAAGGTAGTAAGCATTCACCGTCTGGGGGGTCATGCTCCACCTGGGGGAGGAAGAGGGAGGCTGAGGCTCCTTAATCTCTTCATGCCCCATCCCCAGCCCAGCAGTCCTGCTCTGCCTTCTACAAGGGTCTTATACTACTCTTTGACCCATCCTTGGAAACCTTGGTCTACCTCCCCTGCAGCCCCCATGTCTGGCCTCCCATTCTCACTGGTCTCGGCTGGGAGGTTTGCGGAGTTGATCAGCCATCACCTTAGCAGAGAAGTTGTATAGATTCAACATGTTTTGGAAAAAAGACTCTTCAGAGACTTCATACTGTGGGAATGGTGGGAGGAAGAGGGTAAATGAGAACATATTGGAGAAGACAATAGTCCCATCAGAACCTTCTAAGCCTCAGTTTCCTCAACTGCAAAATGGGAGCAAAACAGTTATTAAATAATTGACAGGTTTTAAAAAGTACCTATATGCCAGGCGTGGTGGTGCACGCCTGTAGTCCCAGCACTAAGAAGGCAGAGGCAGGCAGATCTCTGTGAGTTCAAGGCCAGCCTGGTCTACTTAGCGAGTTCCAGGCCAGCTGGGGCTACAGGGAGGCCCTGTTGCAAGAAGGAAATAAAAAAAAGTACCTATGTTGAAGGTACTGCATTTTTTACATATTACCTTCTTTTGTTCACTCTGTGAGGTGGCTACTATTAAAAGCTCCATTTTGCAGATGAAGAAACTAAAGCCCAAAGGTCTTGTCAAAGATTACATAGAAACATGATTGAATCAGGCTCAACTCCAAGTATCTGTTCACTCATTAATGATATATTGTACTGCCATCTGACCCATAGCCTGGCATAGAACCAATACTTAAGCAATGTTAAATACCCATGTCTACCTCTAGAAGCAACCAACAGATGCTTCCTTTCCTCTAGTATGTTTGAGCCAGGGAACAGTGGCCCCCATGGAGCTGGTCCGTGCTGTGAGCAAAGGTACTCACCCCATCATAAACATCATCCAGCTCTTTGGGCTCCAGGATGAAGTCCGGAAATCCAATCATGTCATAGATGGCATCTGCCTGTAGAGACCAAGGTAAGGGTTTCCCTCCATGCACTCAGCAAAACCGTGCCCTCTATCCCCACCTCAAGATGGCGCCCCAAACCCAGCCATGGCTCACTTTCTCCTTGGCTGCTAGCCGGGTCTTCTCATCCATCCAAACCAGCTCTCCCAATGCCTCCTCAAAAGCAGACCGGATCTCACTGATCATCCCCTCTGCCTGGAAGGGAGGGTCAGAAGTCAGTCTCAATCTGTACGTATTGCTTCCCTGTTCCCCTATCCACCCTGGGGTGCCATCTGGTCTATCCAGGGAGCCGTGGGATTATGATGTCACGAGGAAAGGCTGCACAGCAGGGAGAGCAAGAAGGAAGCACTATTGGTGAAAGGATTGCTGTCCTGGGCTTTTCTCTAATTAGTTAGATAAACATTTGAATTTGTAGCTAATTAAATTAATAACTTCATATACTAAACTGATTTTATCTGTTTATGAAAGAAATGCTTTAATCAAATTTGTAAAATTAAGAATTGAAGAAAATAGGGGCTGGAGAGATGGCTCAGTGGTTAAGAACATTGGCTGTTCTTGCAGAAGACCCAGTTTCAGTTCCCAGCACCCACAATGGCGGCTAACAACCATCCGTAACTCCAGTTCCAGGGGCTCCAATGTCCTCTTCTGACCTCTTCGGGCATTGCATGACATAGTTGCAATTACATACATACATGAAATTACATATATGAAGGCAATATGCTCATACACATAAAAATAATATTTTTTAAAATGTGTATGGCTTCAGGGTTAGGTGTCTAGTTTAGTGGTAGAACACTTGCCAAGCAGGTTAAAGGCTCTAGGTGCAACCCTTGGCATCACCATTTTTTTTTTAACTTAAAAAGTAAAGCCAGGGCTGGAGAGATGGCTCAGTGGTTAAGAACACTAGCTGTTCTTGCAGAAGAGCTGGGTTCGAATCCCAGCGCCCACATAGCAGCTAACAACTGTCCATAACTCCAGTTCCAAGGGATCCGACAGCCTCTTCTCTCCTCTGTGGGTATTGCACAATATGGGTGCACTTACCTACATGCAGGCAATACACGCATACACATAAAATTAAATAAAAAATAATTTCAAAAATTTTTTTTAAAAAGTAAAGCCAGGCATAATTGTGTATACCTATATTCTTGGCATAGTAGGCTGAGACAGGAGGATAGCAAGTTCAAGACTTCATAGTGAATTCCAAGGCAACCTGAGCTACATAGCAAGACTGTTTCAAAACACGTTTTTTCTTTTTTCTTTCTTTTTTTTTTTTTTTTCCTTTTTGAGACAGGGTCTCTCTGTAGCCTCTCTCGAACTCACTATGTAGACCAAGCTGGCCTTGAACTCACAGAGATCCACCTGCCTCTGCCTCCCAAGTGCTGGGATTAAAGGTGTTCACCACCACGCCCAGCTCAAAACATAATTTTAATAAATAATTTACCTTCAATTTAAAAGCTGCCTCATGGGGCTGGAGAGATGGCTCAGCAGTTAAGAGCACTGACTGCTCTTGCTAGAGGACCGTGTTTTTTAAAAAATATTTTATTTATTATTTTTAGTGTGTATGAGTATGTTGCCTGCATGTAGGTAAGTGCACCCGTGTCATGCAATGCCCTCGGAAGGCAGAAGAGGCCATTGGATCCCCCGGAACTGGAGTTATGGACAGCTGTTAGCTGCCATATAGGTGCTGGGAGTCAAACCCGGGTCCTCTGCAAGAGCATCCAGTGCTCTTAAAAAATATTTTATTTATTATTTTTAGTGTGTATGAGTATGTTGCCTGCATGTAGGTAAGTGCACCCGTGTCATGCAATGCCCTCGGAAGGCAGAAGAGGCCATTGGATCCCCCGGAACTGGAGTTATGGACAGCTGTTAGCTGCCATATAGGTGCTGGGAGTCAAACCCGGGTCCTCTGCAAGAGCATCCAGTGCTCTTAACTCCTGAGCCATCTCTCCAGCCCCATAAATAAAATATTTTTTAAAGAAAGGTGCCTCATACTCCGTCCTATTATTTATTTTTCCTTTACCCCAGCTTGTTTCATTTCTCCCTATTGTGAACAACAGTTCCACAAATATCCAGTGTTTAAGCACACCCATTATCATCTCTTAGTATTATATTTATAATTATATAGGTAATGTGAACTCAGTATAAAAGTTTGGAAAAATACAGAAAACTTTAAACAGCCAAAAATCTAAATCCTCGTAATCCCATCACCCAATTCGCTGTTCAGTGAATTTCCTTCCCAATTGTTCTAAATTGTACACACATATGTGGCCAACACATTTCAAATAAAGAGTAGTTTTAGAAGAAGCCCGAAGACTCACAATTTCTTTGCTTTGTCGGTCAAATGTGGCCTTCACAAAGAGGGAACCCAGAGCAAAGCCAAGGGCATCATCTGTATTGGAGATGCAGGTCTGCCACCTCGGTGTGCAGGACTGTAAAGGGAGAAAGATGCAGGTCTGCCACCTCGGTGTGCAGGACTGTAAAGGGACAACCCTGACACAGTTCTGTCCTCTAGTCTGAAGGCCTTTATCTCTGGGACTAGGCCTTCTCAGCTGGACAACTGAGACTTGGGCTTGGGGTGCCATTTCTCCTTCAGACTCTAGGAAAAATGAAAGGCAATATCTCGAACTATGCCAACCCCAGAAGCAAAACCAGCAGAAGAGTCATATGTGCTGCCCATTCTATTCCCAGCACTTTTGTCTTGTGTTCCTAATATGCTCCCCAGGAGTTCAGAAGTTTCTTTTTTATTATGTTTATTTAGTCCACCACATGACCTGGGAATTGAACTCAGGTCATCAGGCTTAGTTGGAAGTGCTTTTACCAGCTGTTCTGAGCCATCTTGCCAGCCCAAGTCCAGAAGTTTCTTTGTTCAGCTCTACAATTCAAGTTTATACCCAGTCAGTCCACTATACCAGAAACTTGGGCATCATCCCAGCTTCCTCTGTTGCCTCCCAATTCAATCTATCACTAGTTTTTACTAACTTGACTTCATCAGCTCTTGTCTAGCCTGCCCCATTTCTCTATCCTATAACACTGTCATCATTTGTCTGAACATTTCAGTTGCCTCCTGACTGAACACTCTGACTCCATTCTAATACTCCATCCCTTGTTCCTCCCCTCTATCATCCACTTAGATGACAGAAAGATAACCTAATACGTAGCTTAACTATTGTACTGCTCTTCAGTGTAACTCCCAGGGTTCTCCTCTATGAAATAATCGATGTCAGACTTCATAACATAACTGCCAAGTCCCTTCATGGATGTCCCATGCCTATGTTATCAAATTCAGCCTCTGCAGCCCTGTTGTCAAGGTCCTACCAGAACTTGTGCAAATCTACCAAGCTCCTTGAGGTCTCTTGGAATTTGTATGTGCATTTCTTATGCCTGGAATGCCTTTTTCCCCTGCTTTTTCAGGGAGCTCATTCCTGTTCAAATGACACCTTCTTAGAAAAAATATTTCCTGATACCTTCCCCATTGTCCCTACATAGAGTGTGCTGTCTCAACCACTGTTCTGACACAAAGGAAGTTTTTCACACATTGCGAACACTTATCATCCCCCAAATATATGCATTTGCTTAGCCGTTTACTCCCCATACTTAATGGAGCATCTTAAATTGAAGAACAGTATCTGATCTTCTTCACCATCATCATCAAAACTGAGTACCTACATAAACCACACACAAGTACCAGTGTTTCACTTACATTAACTCAGCTAATCCTCAAGACAGCCTTGCAAGTTATTCCTATTTTACAGACCAGGAAATGGAGAGTCACAGAAACTAGCCAACATACCCAAGGTGCCATAAGGCTAAAATATGAAGGCGCTGAGATCAGAACCCATGGCAGCTTGATTCCAAATTCTGTGTTTCATACCATTTGCCCATGTGCCAATGAAGCAAATGTGCCTGACATATTACAGGCAGGCAGCATCAACTAGGTTGGGTGGAAAGGGAACAGAGAAAGAGAACCTACCTTCTTGGTGCCATAGAGGGTCTCCAGCAGCTTCTCCTGGGCAGACTCAAATCGCTGATCTAGGCTTGAGGTTGTCTTCTGTACCAGGTTCCAGATTAGATAATTGTTCAGGATGCTGTTTCCACACCAGAAAATAAGGAAAGGCATGTGGCACACCTTTTCCCTCCTCCAACCTGTCCCCAGGACCATGCAGGCCAGAAGTCCTGAAAGGTGCATGGGGAAACTGTCTAAGAGTGTCTCTCTTACTCCAGATCCACTTGCCCACAGACGTCAGCTTGGAGCAAGGTGTAGGAATAAAGGTCACAAATGGACACTCTGAAACTCTGCCCAGAGGAAGAGCCTACAGACATTCTACTTTGAAGTTTGGAAGGTCCAGGGCCTTATCACTCAGTCTGTGTACCACTTCACTGTGCCTAGTCCTGAGAGATCTCCATAGAGCCCTAAATGCCCTCCACCATCAGCACTGTGCCCCCCACCCAATCTCATCATACCTTGGTTCTGTGCGGTTGATGAGCTCTGATACCTGCTGCAAATACTCAGTCCCATATACCACCACGGGTTCAGAGTCACCTAGCTCCAACGGTGATAACAAGAAAGAAAGGAACTCAAGCCAATCCATGGATGGCGCCAGAGTCTGAAAATAAAAAAATCTTCAGATTTCCAACAGACAGCCTGGCCCCCAGTGATTTGCAATAGCCTGGGAATCCTTCCCATTGCCACAGCAACAGCTGCTGGCTGCTTGAGGACCCCTCCTGCAATAAACCCCTTTTCAGGCCTGTATGCCCTTCAGTCTGGGAGCTCAACTCCTTATACAAGGAAAGTCACTATGTGTGATACTCAGCTTGGATACAGAAATCCAAATATTTTCATAAAAGTTGATAAAATGTCACTTCCCCAACACTTCCCACATATCTGGCCTCCTAGAACCTCCCTTTCCCTAACCTCTCCATAATTCAATATCAAAAGGCCTGGCATAGCAGGGGCCCCAAGAGACACTTCCCATATCCACTCTGATTATTTTGTGGACATGTCTTTAAGTTGTTTTACTTTGTTTTGTTTTGTTTGTTTGCTTGCTTGAGAGTTTCATACTATAACCCAGGCTGGCCTTGAACTCACAGCAATCCACCTGCCTTAGCCTCCCAAGTTTTGGGGTTACAGGTATGAACCATCATGCTTGGCTAAACATTTTTAAAACAATCTTTCCATGTTCCCCAGACAACAAGAAAGAAACCAAAGGATGGTCTTGAGAGGGGTGGCTTAAAATGCTTACTATTTTTCTTTCTAGGATAGTAACAATGCATCTAGAAAGTTCAGAAAAGCAAGGAAAGGACTGGTTGCCTCAGGAATGTAGGGAAACTGGTGGTCTGGATCAGGGGCTGGCCACTCCCAAATGTCTCCAGTCTCCTGCCTACCCCACCTGCAGCTCTGAGATGCTCATCTTGTGATAGATTTTCTCCTCATCACGCCGCTGGTCCTGGGGCACTGTGATGTTGGCCAGTTGTGTCTCCAGCTCTAGTACCTGCTGCATCTGCTCCCGGGTGGAGGTTGGCTGCCCACCCAGCAGCATTCCCAGCTCCTCCATGTAGTCCAGGTAGGCAGTGAGCACCTGTGAAGGCCCCAGTCATCCTTAAACAAGTCCTACCTAAGGCTGAAATCTGCTCTGGCCCCCACCTCTGCCCACCATTTCTTCTGCTTGATGTATTTTGGAAGTCTTGGTGGCCCTGTTTCATTTCTGATACAGTGCTGACCACTGTCTGCTTTGACTTACTGATCTACCTGTGTACTTCTTGTTGTCTATTTCCCCCAGTGGGTATTGTTCAAAGTATATCAGCCATTCACCACTGAATCCCAACAGCAAAGATCAGGGCCAGGCACAGAATTGGCTCTCAGTAAATATTTGTCTGTTTCCCATAGTACTTTGCCTTCTTATTTCCTAAAGCCCTTCAAATTGTCCCAGTTCATCAGCAGTCATGTGCCTTTACTTGACCAGCTGTCTGGATCTGCAGGGAATCTGCCCCCTCAAGTCCATTCTACCTTTCAATCTAAAAGGCCTCAAACTTGCTTTTCAACATCCTCCCTTGGTACCAAAGGAAAGAAAAGCACAGAAAAGGAATATTTATATTGACTGCTATGTATCCACTGATCAGAATGCTAAGGGATTTATCTATAATGTAGCTTCCCCTGGTACCCTGAGACAACTCCATAAAGTGAGTATTAGTCCTATTTTACATAGAGGGAACAAGCTTGGAAAGAAGATGACTCCTATCACAAACTACCTCCTGACAAGGCCAGAATGCGGCTGAGGCCTAAACGCTCACTGGGCCCAGCACAAACTCAGGTTGCCTCATGCCCAGCTGGCCATCAAGACAAGGCCTGTTTGCTTTGTTAGTCCTGAATCTTGGGTCAAGTACAGTGTCTGCCACATGACAAGTATTCAATAAGTGTTTGTTGAAGAAAGGGAAGAAAACATGGAAACAGATCCTGAGTATTGTTCAGCAACCTTTAAGACAGTGTCTCACTATATAGCAGCCTAGGGTGGCCTCAAGCTCACAATTCTGTCTCAACCTTTCAAGGGTTAGGATTGCAGGCACAGACTGCCATGCTGGGCTTCCTGCCCACTTCTGACTTGAAACCCCACCGTGGGCTCACTTAATGCTAAAGGCTCTCTCTTTTCTTCACTGAAACTTTTTGATTCCTTGACATTCATTCTCTATAACTCCAAAATGTCTCCTTTTTCCCACTTTCCCCTTCACTGCTTCTGGTGTCAAAAGACCTTTATCATTTATCCTAGTTTCTAAGGGGGACAATGAAGTCAGTCAGGTGACCACACACTCTTTTCTCCCCCTACCTCCCACCCTCTGCTTAAGGCTTACTTCTGAGACTTTCCTGAATCCTCTGCACGCTTAGCCTTTTGCAATACATAGTCGCCTAGGTTCTGGGAAAACGTTTCCTGCTTAAGGAAACCAAGAGACAAAGAGAATCAAAGCAACACATAGCATAGCTGTGTTCTCAAAATTCTCTCCTCTCCTGACTTTAGGTGATGCCAGAATCCCACATCTGTTCACACCACTTTGGAGTATCCCTATTCTTTTGTTTGCTTATTTTTTATTATTTTACATGTGTATGTGCGCACATACACATAAGAACATGCATGCATGCATGTCTTATATTCATGGTGTGCCGTGTGTGGTGGTCAGAGGACAGCTCTCCGGATCTGGCTCTCTCCTGCCACTATGGGATCTGGGAATCAAATTCAGGTCACCAGGCCTATGTGCTAGCACTTCTGCCTACTGAGCCCTCTCAACAGGGGCCCATTTCCTTTCTTTTGGGATAAATACTGAATTTGCCAGTTGTGATGGGTAAAAGGGCCACTTATGTACAAGAGTTAAGACTAGCCTGGGCTAGACAGTGAAACCCTGTGTCAAAAAAGAAAAAAAGAGCCAGGTGTGGTAGTGTACACCTTTAATCCAAGCACTCTGGAAGCAGAGGAGGTGGATCTCTGTAAGATCAAGACCAGCATGGTCTACATAGAGAGTTCCAGGCTAGTTGGGGCTACAGGGAGACCCTGTCTCCAAAAAAAGGTCCCTAAATGCTAACCTTGGTCTACATGCCTGTCAAGAAGGACTTAGCCACCCTCTTATTTCCTATTTCCTCTCTCCTTCAGTCTATCAATAGCCCATCCACACTTCTTCCTCAGAACCTTTGTCTGAGCTGCTCCCTGTGCAGGACCCTCTTTCTCTCAGTTTCAGCCTACCCCAACTCAGCTAGTTGGACTCAAACTGGGAACCACATGTTTTTCCTGTATGGCGGATACAACAACTGTGAACAGGATGCTGTGTCACCAACTATTTCATGTTTTCTCCACCACTTAAAGAGCAGTGAAGGTATCTTGTTCATACATACCTAGAGAGAAGATCTGGCTGAGAAATGATCAGGAAATGTTTATGAAGAAATGACAAAAGGCCAGGCATAGTGGTGCACACCTTTAACCCCAGGACTAGCACTTGGGAGGCAGAGGCAGGTGGCTCTCTATGAGTTTGAGGTCAGCCTGGTTTACATAGAGTTCCAGGCCAGCCAGGATTATAGTGTGAGACCCTGTCTCAACAAACAAACAAACAAAGAACAAAAAAGAAAGAAAGAAAGGAAAGGAAAGAAAGAAAAGGAAAGGAAAGAAGGAAGAAAGGACAGAAGGACACAGGACTCTCCAGCTGTTCTATTCCACAGGATGCTTTTTCCCTCCCTGCCCTGAATACTAAAGATTTCCTTTCCCTGACTTTTGGCCTTCTTTCCACCTCCCCCACACCTTGTCTAGGTTTTAAAGGAGAAGCCTCTTGAGCTCCTGGCTCCTTTCACACTATCCTCCCTCCAGCACTCCACCAACTTCCACAACAGCCTGCTGACCTCTCATACATATATGCAGACATGCCCAGGTCCCTCAAACTCCTATGTCTAAAATGATAGACTCCAACACACTGAATGTCTGTACCCCACACCCTAATCCTATGCTTCCCTCTTCACAGATGTGGAAACAGCCACAGAGAGACCAATCAATTGCAACAAGCAGCAGAGCTGAGACTGAAATCCAAGTCTGATTTCAAAGACTCCTTGTCCTGTATCATCACAGAGTCTCCTGGTCCCCAGTGTACCCCAAGCTGGTTCTTTCTACAAATACTGCTGACTCCCTAAGAGCCATTCCATTCTGACATCCAGTAACCGTCATGATTCCAGCTTGATGATGCCTTGTAGCTTCAGCTCCCTAGCACTCATCCTCTACCCCTCCCTCACCTGGGCCCTTACTGGATCAGAGCCTGGGTGTCAGAAACTCTTCACTTGTCTGCAGACTCCCTCCCTTGCATCTACTTCTTACTTCCAGACAAACTGGCTCCCCAAGGTACCGCTCACTGTGTCACGCCACTGTTCTCTGGAACATGGGGGTGGCATTCCAGGGGCTACAGCATAAATGTCTTTGAAACATTCAAGATCTCTATAAGGAGTCCCTGACCACCTTCTAGTCTCCCATCTGCTCAGTAGCACCACACCCTGCCAAACCATACTTCTTGTCACAGTCTAAACACATCTAGCCTTTCTGTCTTCACCATTATGTTTAACACATTCTCTCTATGCCTTCTGTTGCTCCCTGAACCCTTTCCCATGATCCAAACATACCTTTTTTCTTTCAACACTTGTTAAACCTGTCTCTACATGGAAAGAGTTCTGTTGCTCCTTTGTAGTCTTTTTTTAACTTTAAAAAAATGTTTATTATTTTTATTTTATGTGTATGCGTGTATTGCCTGCATGTAGGTAAATGCACCTGTGTAGTGCAATGCCCATGGAGGTTAGAAGAGGCTGTCGGATCCCCTGGGATTGGAGAGTTACGGACAGTTGTTAGCTGCCATGTGGGTGCTGGGATTTGAACCCAGGTCTTCTGCAAGAACAACCAATGTTCTTAACCACTGAGACTTATCTCCAGCCCCCTTTGTAGTCTTTTTTAAGACTCTGTGTGTGTGTGTGTGTGTGTGTGTGTGTGTGTGTGTGTGCGTGCAGGTTCCCACAGAGGCCAGAAGAGGCCGTCAGATCCCTTGGAGCAAGGAGTTGTGAACCCCCTGACATGGGTGCTGGGAACTGAACTCGAGTTCTCTGGAAATGAAGAAAATGCTCTTAACTGCTAAGCCATCTCTCCAGACTCCTGTAGTCTTTTATTTTATTATTTTTATTCTATGTGTATGTGTATTGCCTGCATGTATGTGAGTGCACCTGTGTCGTGCAATGCTGCAGCAGTCAGAAGAGGGCTTCTGTTTCCCCTGGAACTGGAGTTAAGGATGGTTCGTAGCCTCATTGTGGGTGCTGGGAATTGAAACCGGGTCCTCTGCAAGAAGAGTTAGTGCTCTTAACCACTGAGCCATCTCTCCAGCCCTTCCTGAGGTCTTTTTAAAATTTATATTTATTTACTTGCAGGAGATAGTTTTCCCTAGGGCTGGAAGTGTAGCTCAATAATAGAGTGCTTGCCTAGCATTTACATTTATATAATTTAAAATTATATTTATATATATTTATATTTTGAATGCATGTTTGTGGTTACATGTGTGTAGAGAGAAACTTGCAGGAGACAGTGTTCTCCTTCAGTCGTGTGGGGGTGGGTATGATATCCCAGGCATTGTATTCAGTTTGTCAGGCTTAAGATCAAGTGTCTTTACCTGCTGAGCAATCTTGCTGGCCCACTTATTTGTTTCTATAAAGTCCAGCTCAAATTTGACCTCTTAGGAAAACCACTGGATGCCTACATCTCACCTGAGTCTTAGAGACCCTTTTGGACCTTGTTTTTGGCTGTCTAGGTTCACAAATCCATTGACATTGAAAACTTCCTGTGACAATGACTCTGAAATTTACATCTCAGAATTTCCCCCATTGCATCTGGCACATAGTATGTGACCCACAAAATGTATGCCTGGGGCTGGAAATGTAGCTCAACAATAGAGTGCTTGCCTAGCATGCGCAAGGCCTTGGTTTGATTCCCAGTATCTCAAAAAGAAACATTTCCTGGAAGAAGAGGAAGGGAGAGAGGAAAGAGGGAAAAGAAGAAAAGAGGGAATAAAGGGTAATCAGCTTGCTAGGCAACACAATTGGGCTCACCTTCCCCACTCTGACCCTGGGCAAAGAGGAAAGTATATGGGGGTCAGCCAGCTCAGCAAGGGATGGGGATGGGAGTTCTGAGGATGCTCCTTACTTTCTCATTGGCAGTTCTATTTAGGTAGTAATCTCGAGAGGGCAGAAAGAGCCCAGACTGGTCCACCTGCAATAGCAAGGAATAAAAGTTAGTACCCTTCCCATTTCAAACTTGACACTCCTGGACAGGGGGACCTAGCCCAGCCTATCTGTCATAGGAGAGGAGAATCTGAGCCCAGCAAAGGGTCCATAAGTCCCTCCCTACCCTTCCCCAGCCAGGCACCTGTATGACATTGCTGTTGGAACTCTTGGAATCAGCACTGATGTAGACGGTGAAGAAGGGGGTAGCTCTGTAGGTCCCTGCTACTGCCTTTAGCACTTCCATGAAGTTGTCCTCATCCCATGGCCCCGTAATGTTCCAACCACCAATCTGAGTAGAGATCATAAGTGGAATATCTGGTACAGGAACTTTCAAAGTTTCCTTGGACTACATCCTGTCCCACCTGCTCCTCTTGCCCACCCAGTGCCCCCTGCCTTGTCAATGAGATCTCGAAGTGGCTGGGCTCCTAGCTCCTCAATGCGGTCCATCTGCAAGCAGGACAAATAGAAGCGCTGTGTCTTCCGTTCAGCTTCACTGCTAGAGTTGAAAGTGGTATTCTCTGCAGGAGGGGTGGGTAAGAACACAGGGTCCAGGTAGCAATTAGATTAACCACTGAGGGGAGCCTCTGGCTTTGGTTCCTCTTGCTCATGTATGTATGTATACATATATACATATGTATTTTGTGGTACTGGGCTACACAAGCACTCTACCACTGAGTCCTCTATTTACTTTTTTAAATTTGAAGACAGGGTCTCAATAAACTGCCCAGGCTGGCCCTGAACTCACTCTATAGCCTAGACTGGCCTATACCTTTCAATCCTCTTGCCTCAATCTTCTGAGTAGTTGGGATTACAGGCCTATATCACCAGGCTAGGTTCTCTTGCCCTTTTAATGTAGTCAGTCTCAAGAAGACTGAAATGAGAAATTATGGCTTTGCCTCTCCTATTTGTGAAGACCCTCAAAGAAAGGCTCCATTATACTGAGTCTGCCCACTCTAACCCAATCTCAAGTTCTCAGGAGCCCTTGCTCTCTGCATGCTCTCCCTCAAGAGTTTCACAGAGCAATCCATTACTTGTGGACATTTATAATCAACCAAGTGCTACATCATGTGTTAGATATGAAGCATAAGATTGGCACAGCACCTCCCTTACAGCCTGTCCTGGTTTGTTTCTTCATTGCTGTGACAAAATACTCTGACCAATACCAACTTTGGGAGGAAAGGGCTTATTTAGCTTACATATCCAATTTGGGGAGGAAAGGGTTTATTTTGTCTTACATCTCCCAGGTCACAGTTCATCACTGAGGGACCTCGGGGCAAGAACCTGGAGACAAGAACTGAAGCACAGACCATGGAGGAAGGCTGCTTACTGACTGGGTCCTCTGGCCTGTGCTCAACCTTGTTCTCTTATACAACACAAGTCCACCTGCCCAGGGGTGGCACTACCCACAGTGGGCTGGGCCCTCCCACATCACTTAACAATCAAGAAAATACCCCACAGACATGGCCACAGGCCAGTCCAATGGAGGCAATTCCCCAGTTGAGGCTCCCTCAGCCCACGTGTGTCAAGTTGACACTAAAGCTATCCAGCACAGCCCCCACTCACCAAGTAAGTGCTTCAGTATCGCCTGGTTTTGGTCCCAGAGGCTGTTGAAAGTGTTCCAGCGAGAATGCCCATTGGGAAGAGGGTTTCTTCGAATCCAACCTCCACAGGAGAACTGATAAAAGTCCTGACAGGGGTTCACCCCACGGTCCAGGGACTCCAGGATTTTTCCAGCTACTCTAATGCATGTTTCTGTGAGGCAGGTGCCATGGGCTGGGTCTGTGGCAGGGGAGCATGGTGGAAAGTAAGAGACTGTCAATTAGGGTGGAAATGCAATGAAAGCAGGAAGTTGGGAAGGCTGGCCCCAATCAGAGAAAAATTTAGAGGCCCTTCAACTTCTAGAGCCCTCATAGCTATGAAGACTGCTGACAGGTGTGGACCCACCTACCTTTGTGGTACTGGACCCCCAGGGCCACAAGGCAGCCCAAAAGAAGTGCAGTTAACACTAGAGAGACACCTGCCAAGACCAGCTCCAGCTGCGTGTGTGAGCCAAAGAGTTGTCTGTTCCTCTTCTGGAATCCCACCTAGGGAAGAGAATAGAGCTGCATGGTGCAGATCCAAGATTACAGAAGTCCTCCCAGAGCATGAAGGTATGGGCGGTTTCCAGCCATGAAGAAAAGTGCTAGTGGGGTTAACTTCGGGCCCAGGGGCAATGAGGCAGGTGGAGCCTGCTTTGTGCAACGTCATGGCTTAGAATTGCCTCACCATAGTCCTGGCTCAGAGGCCAGAAATTGAGTGGAAATGAGGGCAGGTGACCCTCCAGAATAGCCCAGAGCTCATGGTTATGGCAGGCGTCATCCAGGCTGGGGCCTGATGAGAATGGAAGGACCCCTTGCCCACCTCCAGGGCGTCCGGGGTGTCCCCGCCCTCTACTGGGGTCTCCGGTGCATCTTCATCCTGAAGCTTGGCCCGTTTGTACTCCATCATCTGCCGGACAGTTCAGGGCACCAACCGAGGTCAGACAGGGAGGGCTATCTGCCCAAGGCCCTGCCTGGGTGTCCCTCGCCGGGGGCGGGGGAGGGGGGATTCCGGCCTGCAGAGAGGGTCCTTCCCACCTGCCGAACTCTCAAAGCTGGGGTCCCCTCGGACACCATTCCTAGCTAACTCCCCACATGCGCAAGCCGGAGCCCCTGCCAGACTCTGCCTGCTCCCTCATCCCCCGCCCTCCACACCTCGTGCCTCCTCCTCCCACGGCTTCTCCCTTAGGGCCCAGCGCCCCCCACTCACATTGCCCCCGCCGCCCAGCTCCTGCAGCGCGACGTTCATGATGGAGTCGGCCGTGCGGTTCCTTAGGGCTCCTGGAGGCTAACCCGCCCCGGGACTACGGCCCCAGCCACCCACAGGGCTCCGCCACTGCCCGCCATCACAGTCTCTGCTGCGGCCCCGTGCTCGGCCCGCCACCGCGGCCCTGGCGTTCTCAAGTCCTCCCCCCACCTTCGCTCGCTCGGGGGTGGGAGCGAGGGGGAGGGGCGGAGTGCGCGCCGCTAGGAGCCAGCACCTGCGCCCAGACTGTTCAGAGCCGCCGCTGCCCTCCATCCAGCCGCAGACCACACCCTCCCTCTTCATGATCAGCCCTCCGTCAGCCACCCAAAATTCGCTGTCCTTTGATTGAGGCCTAATTTCTGCTACTATTCTTTGGTCTGGCTCTCCAAATTTCAGGCTTTCTCCAAGCCCTTTAAATGATGTAGAGGATTCAGGCTCCTTGAAGGATCCTCTCTCCCTAGTAGTCTTTATGGCCTTTAGTCAGTACATAGAGAGACCACAGGCAGTTCACCCCTATGCTGGCGTCCACAGGGTATCTGCACAGCAGACAGACCCCAAGTACACAGGCACACACAGACTCAGAAGCAACCACACTGTGCACACACAATATCTAACACACAGCATACTCAAAGTCTGGTGTCACTGGGGACACACAACAAGCACACACCAAGTGCCAAGTGCGAGGGCAGCACACACTACACACAGCTCATACTAATGCTGCTCTTACATGTTGCTTTAAGATGGCACTTGTAGTCTCCAAGATCATTGCTGTCATCAGATCATCTCATAAAGGGAGGGTTACAGATGGTGACAAATTGGCAGGGAAAAAAGCAGCCATGCACAGATATTTAAAGAAAAGACATGCTAACACTTCTAACTTGGGGAAAGCAAACGATTTTATTTGGGAGGTTTACAAGGAAAAAAATAACACTGAGCAATATTGAACTGAAACGCAACAGTGTGGCATCCATGCATCTGCCATCTGCTTTCCATATTGTCATCCTCAAACAGGAGGGGTGTGTTGTTACAGTCTGCTGCACCAAAGACTGCCTGGTGTTTTTTACAGTCGGTGAGAGGGGATGGGCCCTGGGGCCCTGCTTCAGTGTCCTCTCTGTAGCCCCACCAAAAGAGTACAAGATTTTTTTTTTTTTTTTGGTCTTTTTGAGACAGGGTCTCCCTGTAGCCCCAGCTGTCCTGGAACTCACTATGTAGGCCAGGCTGGCCTTGAACTCACAGAGATCCACCTGCCTCTGCCTCCTGAGTGCTGGGATTAAAGGTGTGCGCCACCACGCCAGGTGAGAAACAAGTGTTCTTAATCACTTAGCCATTTCTCCAGCCCCTATTTTGAGTGTTATCATCATTAAAGTCCTAGAACTAGGGTAGGATTTACAAGGCTGGAGAAAATGTATTCTATTTGCCTGATGGTGGAGCATGCAGGAGGGTGTTAGGTTAATCGGAGGGATTCCCTAAGCAAGGAGCTTTCACATCTAGCCAAACTGTAGTCTGAAGCATCAAGGCCTTGGGAAGTTGACATGGGGCGTTTTTGGAGTTGTTATCAATCTGATGTCAATACGGCATTACAGCATTCACCTCTTCCCCTTTCCCTTCCAAGACTAGACGAAAGAGACATGACAAGAAAAAACTGGGTGAGGTGGCACATGGCAGTAATGCCTGTACTTGGGAGGTGGGAGCAAGAGGATCATCCTCAGCTATATAGTGAGTTTGAAGTCAGCCTGGAATATATGAGACCCTGTTTAAGAAAGAAAAGGGAGGGAGGGAGGGAGGGAGGGAGGAAACAAAAAACAAACAGCATGAGCCAAATCTGGTGGTACAAGCCTACCATCCCAGCCACTCAGGATCAGAAAGATATCAAATTCAAGCTCTTCTGGGGCTACAGAGTGAGTTTAAGGCACCTTGGGCAATTTAGTGAGATCTTGTCTAAAAATCAAAAGTAAAGCCAGCATAGTGGCACACACCTTCAATCCCAGCACTCTGGAGGCAAAGGCAGGCAAATTTCTATGAGTTCCAGAGGCTGTGGAGGGCTATACAGTGAGGCCCTGTTTCAGAAAAAAAAAGGGGGGGGCGGGTCAAAAGTAGAAAGGTGATGGGAATAGATCTCAGTGGTAAAGTGCTTGCCCGGCATGCATGAGACCCTAGGTTCAAGCCCCATATCTTTTACTTTATTTTATTTTATTTTATTATTTTATGTGTATGCGTGTATTGCCTGCATGTATGTAAGCGCACCGTGTTGTGCAGTGCCCTCGGAGAACAGAAGAGACTGTCAGATTCCCTGGAACTGGAGTTGCGGACAGTTGTTAGCTGCCATGTGGGTGCTGGGATTCGAACTCAGGTCTTCTGCAAAAACAACCAGTGTTCTTAACTGCTGAGCCATCTCTCCAGCCCCATATCTTAAAGAGAGAGAGAGGAGTGAGAAGAGGAAAGTCAAACCAAAATCATCAAGCATATATATGAGAAAACTCATATATGTGTGTGTATTTGAGTTTGCACACCACAGTTCTAGGTGATTTACATATATGTACTCATTTATCGTAATGACACAGCTACTAAGTGGCAGAGCTGGGATTCAAAACTACAGCATTTGATTATTTTCTGGAAAGCAGACTGGCAATATGAATCAAGAGGAGGCTATGCTTCTCCCAACATTCGCTGTATTAGCCATAGCTCCTCTAAGAAGCAAAAACACATCCATTTGGAAGCCAGACTGAAGCTTTGCACTGAAGTGTAGGCCCCATTCCTTATTAACTGACATCTTTATCAAATTATTTGACAACTCTAAATTTTCCTAATGAAAACAATGATCCCTATCTCAGAAAACTAAATGCAACCATGTGAAAGTCTGATATGTATTTTTTTCGTTTTGTAGGTTTTTTTTTTTTTTTTTTTTTTAGTCTTTTTGAGACAGGGTCTCCCTGTAGCTGCAAGTGGCCTGGAACTGGCTACGTAGACCAGGCTGACCTATTACAGAGATCTGCCTGCCTGTACCTCCCAAGTGCTGGGACTAAAGGTATAAGTGGCACACACCCAGCAAAAAGTCTAATAAGTAGCTGGGCATGGTGGCACATGCCTTTAATTCCAGCACTCAGGAGGCAGAGGCAGGCAGATCTCTGTGAGCTCAAGGCCAGCCTGGTCTCCATTAGCGAATCCAGGCCAGCTGTGGCTACAGTGAGACCTTGTCTCAAAAAGACAAAAAAGTCTAATATGTATTAATAATGGTTTCAGAGTCACAGACTTTACATAAATGAATACTTTATTTTCATGTCTCCTTCATGATCAAAATCATTCTTAAGCCCGTAGTTACTCCCGTCTACATCTTAAGTATTATATTAGAAACTTGGGGAACTGGAGATGGCTCAGTGATTAAGAGCACTGGCTGCTCTTATAGAGGACCCTGGTTCAGTTCCCAGCACCCACATGGGGCTAACAATCATCAGTAACTCCAGTTCCAGGGAATCTGACGCCCTCTTCTGACTTTCATAAGCGCTGAACGACAGGGTGCACTTATATACATGTAGGCAATATACTCATACACTTAAAATAAAAATAGTTTAAAAAATTAAAAAGCAAGGGGGCTGGACAGATGGCTCAGCAGTTAAGAACATTGGTTGTTCTTGCAGAAGACCCAGGTTGGAATCCCAGCACCCACGTGGCAGCTAGCAATTGTCTGTAACTCCAGTCCCAGGGGATCTGACAGCCTCTTCTGACCTCTGCAGGCATTGCACCACACGGGTGCACTTATCTACATGCAGGCAATACACACATACACATAAAATAAAAAAATAGCCGGGTGTGGTGGTGCACGGTGTGTTTGCTATAGTGCATGTATGGGGGGGTCAGAAGACCACTTACTGGAGTCAAGTCTTTCCTTCCACTTCTGAGTCCCAGGATTCAAACTGAAGAGGTCAGATTTAGTAGTGAGTACCTTTACCCACTGAGCCATCTTACTGATCCATATCCATGCTTTAAAAAGAAGGAAACCAGGGTTAAGAGATGGCTCAGCAGTTAAGAGCACTGACTGCTCTTACAGAGGACCTGGGTTCAATTCCCAGCACCCACATGGCAGCTACAAACCGTCCTTAACTCCAGTTCCAGGGGAATCCGAAGCCCTCTTCTGACCTCCATGGCATTGCACAACACGGGTGCACTCACATACACACAGGCAACACACTCATACACATAAAATAAAAATAATAAAAATAAAATTAAATAAGTAAAAAATAAAAATACTTGGCATAGCTATCCTGTAACACTATTATTTTCTTCTGTGTTTATCACTTGATTCTGTTCTATTTTTCCTCCCTTTTCTGTTCTTACTTTTCTACCTGAGTATCAATTGTTTATTACAGGATGTCGTCCAGGCTGTCCTCAAACTGTTACTGGGTATAAAAGACGTACAGCACCATGTCTGGCTGTCTCCCACCACCTTTCAGCCTTTCTTTTTTTAAAAAATATTTTATTTTTATTTTTTTGGTCTTTTTGAGACAGGGTCTCCCTGTAGCCCCAGCCATCCTGGAACTCACTATGTAGACCAGGCTGGCCTTGAACTCACAGAGGCCTGCCTGCCTCTGCCTCCCAAGTGCTGGGATTAAAGGCATGCGCCACCATGCCCAGCCTGTTATTTTTATTTTATGAGTGTATTGCCTGCATGTATGTGAGTGCACCCATATTGTGCAATGCCACAGAGGTCAGAAGGGGGCTTCAGATGTCCCCGGAACTGGAGTTAAGAATGGTTCATAGCCACCATGTGGGTGCTGGAAATCGAACCCGGGTCCTCTGCAAGCTCAGTCAGTGCTCTTAACCTCTGAGCCATCTCTCCATCCCCTGGTCTTTCTTTCTTTAAACTGATTTGTGTGTGTGTGTGTATGTGTGTGTGTGTGTGTGTTTTGAGACAGTGTCTACTATGGCCCCAAATGACCCAGAACTCACTATGTAGACCAGGCTGGCCTCCATCTCATGAAGACCTACCTACATCTGCCTCCTGAGTGCTACGATTAAAGGTGTGTACTTTAAATTGATTATTGATTGAGAGAGAATGGATAATTCACTCTAAAAATTACAAGGACAATGTGATCATGATAAGAAACATCAATGATCAGTATTGACAAAGATTAGGACTGTGGTCACTTTCATATACTATTGTTAGTTTATAAACTGAGCTATTTTGAGTACAATGAACCAAAGGTATAAAAGTGTGCACACTCTGACCCAGAAAAATCTACTTCTAGGAAATTATGCCAGGAAATAATTATCCAAAAAGATATCTATATCAAATAGCTTTCATTCCATAACAAAGCACCTTAAATTTAATAGATTAAAATAACAAATAGTTACTATCTTTCATGTTCTGTGGTTTGGTGGACTGGTTCTTCACAACTGAGGCATCCCTGTAGGGGCTGGGTAGTCAGATTACTTAGATGGCCTCATTTGTGTTTTGGGCTTCAGCTGAGATGACTGAACCCCGTATTTCTCTTTTCAATAATTGAGCTATGTCTTATTCATCCTTAGAACTCTCGGCAATAAAAAATAGGGAGTCATGCTCCAGCGCATATTCATCTTTCAGACTTCTGCTTCATGAATGTACTAGTGTCCCCACTGGGCAAAACAAGTCCCCTGGTCAAATCAGATGGACAAATAGACTCAACCTCTTTGTTGGAGGAGATAAATAATACAGTATTCTTTTCATCATAACACTATTTGTATGCTTCTTTTGTTTTGTTTTTTTTGTTTGTTTTGTTTTTTGTCTTTTTGAGACAGGGTCTCCATGTAGTCCCATCTGACCTGGAACTCACTATGTAGACCAGCTGGCCTTGAACTCACAAAGATCTGCCTGCCTCTGCCTCCCAAGAGTTGGGATTAAAGGCATGCACCACCATGCCCAGCTTTCATAAAATTATTTGTAATTTTGTAATACCCTCTGAAAAAAAAATAGGGAAGGAGTAATTCGGTGTCCACGAGTAAAAGGCTTGTTGACTAAATCAAACAATCATACAATGGGGTACTCTGAAACATATACAAGGAACAGAAGAGGAATTAGTATGATGAGAAATCATATAAAGTTAGGAGAGGAAAGAGGTTATAAAATCTCATTTTTGTATAACAAAAAAAAAACAAATAAAATAAAAGCACAGGTTGAAAAACACCAAAAAAGGGGCTGGAGAGATGGTTCAGCAATTAAGAATACTGACTGTTCTTGCAGAGGACCTGGATTCGAATCCCAGCACCCACATGGCAGCTAACAACTGTCTATAACTCCAGTTCCAGGGGATCCGACAGTCTCTTCTGACCTCTGTACGCATGGCATGACACGGGTGCACTTACCTACATGCAGGCAATATACACATACACATAAAATAAAAATAATAAATAAAATATTTTT
>NW_008336851.1:360896-364012 GCF_000622305.1 Nannospalax galili | reverse complement strand
GGTTCGAATCCCAGCACCCACATGGCAGCTAACAACTGTCCATAACTCCAGTTGCAGGGGATCTGACAGCCTCTTCTGTCCTCCACAGGTATATCACAACACAGGTGCACTTACCTACATGTAGGCAATACACGCATACACATAAAATAAAAATAATAAATAAAATAAAAAAGAAAAACATCAGAAAAATGTGAACAAATTGTCAGTATGAATATATCTCATGATGCTTTTTTTACATTTATTCATTGTGTTTGTGTGTATATGCTCGTGCATGCTTGCACATGCCATGCTATACAGGTAGAGGTCACGGGACAACTTGTAGGAATTGGATCTCTCCATCAATCATACCAGTTCTGGGGATCAAATTCAGGTTGTCAGTCTGGACAGCAGGTACCATCTCTTTGACCTGATGTTACTTTCAATTTCTTTGTGTCTATATAACAACAACTACTATTTCTATGCACTTTACATATGTTAAATTTGATCTTTACAATAATCAAGCAAAATATATTCTACCCTGTATTCTAAGATACAGGGAAGCTTAACAACTTGCCCCAAACCACACAGTGGGTAAAAGGTAGAACTCTGATATGAATGTCAGAGTCAGCTGACTTTTCTGGAACTATAGTAACCGTTAGTAAATGTACTATATCATTGATTTTTTTTCTTTCTCTTTTTTTCCCTATTGCTGTGGAGTAGGGAAACAGTATCTTACACATGTTATATATACTGCTCTATCCTTGAGCTACATCCCTACCCCTTGGCTTTTAAAAAATATTTTATTTATTATTTTTATTTTATATGTATGACTGTATTGCTGCATATATGTGGGTGCACCTGTGTCATGCAATGCAAAGAGGGTGTTGGATCCCCTGGAACTGGAGTTTGCAGCACCATGTGGGTGCTGGGAACTGAACCGGGTCCTCTGCAAGAGCAGCCAGTGCTCTTAACCAGTGAGCCATCTCTCCAGCTCCCCACATGGGAGCTTTGTGTTTTGTTTTGTTTTGAAACAGTATCTTCCTGTAGCCCCAGCTGGTCTGGAACTCACTGTGTAGACCAGGCTGGCCTCGAATTCACAAAGATCTGCCTGCCTCTGCCTCCCAAGTGCTGGGATTAAAGGCCTGCACCACCCCGCCCTTTTATTTAACTATAATCTAGCATGGGGAGACATGAATAAGATTATACAAGAACACTCTAACCAACTCATCCATGTAATCCCAACAGTTTGGTGGCTAAGGCAAGAGGGTTGCCACAAGGATTCAGGCCAGCCTGGGCATGGTGGTGCATGCCTACATAGTGAGTTCCAGGCCAGCTAAGGCTACAGGGAGTCCCTATCTCAAAAAGACCAAAAAACAAAAGAAGAAGAAGAAATAAAATGAATGAGTTCCAGGTTAAATCATTAATCTTCTTCTCTTGTTCTGGAGAAAAGAGAATTGCTTCAGTTCCAAACAGTGCTTTCATATCCTCAGCAAGAGTCCTCAGGGCTCCTTTAGCGCTTTGGATGAAGGGCTGCTCATACTTCCTGAAACAACTCACGTTAGTTCAGGACAATTTTATCTACAAAATGGCCTTAATAAGTAGGCTCCATTTTCTCTATGATTTGGAGAAAATGCATGGAACTCAGAACTCTAAAGTAAAACAAGTACAAATGATTCAAAAAAAAAACCCAAAAAACCATAATGATGGGGCCTTTAATTCAAGGCTCTCAGAAAATAGCAGTCAGGATTGAAAACTTTCAGTAAGGGAGGGAGGTGTTCTGGATCTGTTAATGACCAATAGTTCCCCCTTTCTTGTCTTTCCAAGTGTCAGGGTCCCTCTCACAACTAGGGCAGAGTCAGTAGGGCAGCGTGGAGGAAGGGTGATAGGAATTTTCGGGTCATGCTGGGGCCTCAAAGGTAACATGGAGGGGGGTCTCTGCACCTTCTCCCTACCACACCGGCCCCAAAGTTTCCTGAAAGCAGCAGTCTGCGCATTTAACACCTGAGGCGATGGTACTGGAAGACGCAAACCAACTCCAAGCAGTAGTGACGCTGTCTGATTTGGCGGGAATGAAGGGAGAAAGAGCCTCGCCTGGGGCATGGACTGAACCAACAGGAGACTTATTATCTTTACCTGCGCTGTCGTCACTGTTAGTAAATAGGAGACACCCCCTCCCTCTCAAGGCCGGTTATTGCGCCAGAGCCCTGGAGCACGGCGGCCAGGTGATGCTGCTGCTGACTGCCAGCAGGGCAGAGGCGGGGCTTGGGGGCACTGGCTAGAGGTAAAGAGAAAAGAGGGTGTGTTCCGGTTCCTGCAGGAGCAAACTCTTCCAAGGTCCCCAGCAGGAGGGAGGGACGCTGTCTCCCCAGATGCTCCGGGTCCTCAGGCACTCCCGGCTTCCCCGCGTCACCCGCATCCTGAGCGCCCGCCCCGCGACGCTGCCATTCATTCTTCCTACACTGCAAGTAAGAGCGAGTTTCCAGGGCTGAGGGAACCGCGGGGAGTGACTGGCACTTTGAGTCTGGATTTTGGCGCCAACATCGGGCCTAGGGTTTGTGGACGGTCTATTCTGGTGGGCGCTGCGATTGCAATGTTAAGACCCTTTCCTAAAGATGAAATACAGACTGGGCGACAGACCCAGTGGCACGTAGACTGGGGCCAGCGCATAAGAACAGATAATGAAAATGAAAAGGCGATACACAGAGGCAGAGATGGAGATGCACAGAGACAGGGACAATGGACTGGGATGCAGGAACGCGCCAACTGCGAGGGCGCCATCCATAGGCCCGGGCTCTTCCCGCGCTGCCGCGGGCTGGTGCCACAGTCTCTCTTACACTCGACCCTCCCGGGAACCGTTGCAAACTCCTGTTCGCTCTGCTGCGGGTCTCGCTGAGATCTTCAGGCCGCGCCCCCCCGCCGCGCCCCCCACTCCCGCTTTTGGCGCTCAGCTCCCAGGCCCTCTGACACACCCCTCCAAACCTCGGTGCTGGCCCTTCCCCTTTCTCTTAGGTACCAGGCTTTGCTCCCTCTGGCCTCGCCTCTCTCCGCTAGCTCTCGCCTGCATTTGCGCAGCGGTGCCCCCGGACCCACGTGGCGGCCATTCCCTGCCACTACTCGGGGACCTCCCACTGCATTCC
>NW_008336851.1:353226-360772 GCF_000622305.1 Nannospalax galili | reverse complement strand
CCCCGCCCCCGCCCGGTGCCCGCCGCTGCCGCCGCCGCCTGCCCAGCGGCCCGGGAGGCGGAGGCGCGGGGGAGGAGGCCCCGCTTGGCTCCGCAGTCCCGGATGCTGCATGACTTCATCCTTCCGCCGGCTCCCCTGCTGAGCTAGGGCCGGTCCGGCAGCTCGCCCTCCGCCCGCGCCCCGCCGCAGTCCCTAGCCCGCCCGGTGCCCGCCATGTCCGAGATCCTACCCTACGGCGAGGACAAGATGGGCCGCTTCGGCGCAGACCCCGAGGGCTCCGACCTCTCTTTCAGCTGCCGCCTGCAGGACACCAACTCCTTCTTCGCGGGCAACCAAGCCAAGCGACCCCCCAAGCTGGGCCAGATCGGCCGAGCCAAGCGAGGTACGCGGCCGGGCCGGGAATTGCCGCCTGACCCAGAAACCCTCGGCCCGGCGTCCCCGGGCTGCCGTTCCCCGCCAAGTGGCAGCAGCTCTTTGCCGCAGACCAGCGCAGCCCGCCGCGCGTCCGGGGTGGGGAGGGTCCCTGTTGCAGAGTTGTCCCCCTGTTTCCCTCTCCCGGGAATACCGTGTCCCGGATTCGAAGCTCGCCACTTCTGGAAAAAGCCCTGGCACCTGGTCGAGGGGGAGGAGCCGGTTAGGGCTTTGGGGGCTGTTTGGAAGTAGAAACGAAGGATGATGGGCCGGTTCCTTGGTTCAGATGAGTAGATGTATGCTACTGGAGGACAGGGAGGCCTGGGGTTCAGTTGTCCTAATTGTTTGCATGGGGAGGGGCCTCTGGATGCCAGAATCGGAACTGGGATTCCAGCCGCAGAGGTTCAGGTGGAGGAGAGGTTAGACTAGCTGCAGGTTTCTTTGAGCCCGATTTGAGAAGGGGGTTCTGTCGAAGGGATAGGTTTTACGGGTAGGTTTCTGATTAGCTCAGACGGAGACTCAGGTGGCGGGAGGGCTCGCATTTGGGGAGTCTTTGGAAGAGGGGTGTTCCGAGATAGGGAGGAGGTGGTCTGTGGCTCCAGCTTTGGCAGCAGGTCGGGTCCGCAGGAGAGTTTGGGTAGGCAAGGCATGGGGCTTGGAAGGATGTCGCGGGAACGTAGGCACTAGATCTGCGCTGAGCGCGAGGACACGGGGCCCGCTGTCGCCGCCGCCCCCCGAGACCGCGCGGCTGATGCGCTTTTTCCCTGCGCAGTGGTGATCGAGGATGACCGGATAGACGACGTGCTGAAGGGGATGGGGGAGAAGCCTCCGTCCGGAGTGTAGACGCGCCGGCTCTGGCGGCGGGCTCCGGGCCCAGCCCCGCAGCGGCCAGGAGCACGGGCCGGCGATGCGGCTGCCGGCGCCCCCTCGCCCCGGCCAAGGCGCCCGCGGGCGGGGGCTGCAGGGCCACGCCGCCCCGGGGTCAGTGTCGCTACCGCTGCTGCCAGGCACTCCGGAGCTGTCCGCTTCAGCACCACGGCGGCGGCGGCAGTGGTGGTGTGGACCCGCCCGGAGCCCGCCGCCGCACTCATGCACTTTAGAACCTCGGGCCGCAGCTCCACCCCGCACACCGGAACCGACACAGAGACCCACGATCCCCAGTCCCCGGCCCACCCGCTCCCGCACGGCTCCCCTGCCCCGCCCCTCCTCCGACCGATCTGGTCTGCGGCCCCGGCAGCTGACGGTGTCGGACTGCCGGGCCAGGGAGGTTTGTTTGGCTGCGTATTTGCATGAGCTTCCTACCCACCTCGGCCCAGCCTTTCCTCTACCGTCCCCTGTCTGGCGTGACCCCAGCCTCTTTCTAAGGGACTTCCTCAGCACATTTGTATTTTTATATCCAATTCTTTGTTTACTGGCTCCACTCATGGTTCGTGCCCTCCCCCCACAGCCTCCACTGTGCTCTTCTGCGTCTGGCAGACAGGACAGGTGTTGAGACTGGGATGGGACAAGTCTGCAACATGGTAACTAACTACATGGCCAGTCTGCCCAACCTGACCCCAGGAGGCTCTTTGGCAGACTCCTCCCTCCCAAGGTATCACCATCTAAGGGCCCAGATCTGATTTTTCCTTGGACCCCTTCATTCTACCCCTGGGAACCCAAATGGGGACTGCTCAGTATCTTTGGATGACACCTGTGGACCTGAAGATGTTTTCAACCCAGGGTTATCCTTTGTAAATGTTTCTCCATCCTCACTGTACCAAGGAGTGTGTGAATAAACACAGACCTCCGTGTGTGTGTGAATGCGTGTGTGAATGTGTGTGTCTGATGTTTCAGTCTGTTGGGGAACCCATACTCAGGAATCTTGGGTGCAAGTTCCTGCTGATGAGAGGGTTACCAGGTGAACACTGACAGGGCAACCTGGGAACACCATTACTATATGGCCTCCTTAAGTATATACACAGCCCAAGCAGGACAGGTCATCACTGTTGGAGTTGCGATGAGAAGCATAAAGCAATCTAAATTCAAAGCCTTCAGCCTCTTGTAGCTAAATACAGGTTGAATGGAGCATACCCAAGGCTGGTAGGTGTGTGGAGGAGCTGTGTTGAGCTTTACCCCAAGAGATGAGTCACTGGTCATTTCAGTACTGTGAGGATGAGGTGGGGAACCCCATAGAAATGAACCAGAGAAGGAAGCCAGAAACCTGGGATCTGGGACCCAGTTGGATGCATGCTGTATTGGCTCACATGGACTTGATCCTACCAGCATTGTTTTATGCATGAGGCCTCCGGGATTTGAGCAGCTGGGAACGAATCCCCAGTCCTAGCTGGGAATTCCAATTCCCTAGGAGCCCAGAGCAGAATGTCAGGAAGACTGGGAGATCATGCTTCTGGCCTCACAGCTGAATAGCATTAAGGAAGTCCTCATGATCTGAGTCTTGGAGGAAGCAGGGTGAAGCAGGAGGGCTGGGGCATGAGAGGATCTTGGCCCCCAGGGCCAGCTGGGTCACACTGAGCTCTCTGCCCTTGTGCATGAGGTAAAAGTGGAAGTGAAAACCACTGCCATAGGTTGCATGCCTCAATGACCAGCCATAACGGGATTGAGCATAGTGTCTAGTCCGAAAGTGGGGGCCAGCAGAGGTCATTGAGATGAACCGGCCCCCAGGAACCAGTATCCGGCTCACCTGCAAAGCAGACAGAGAAGCTGTCAGTGCTGAGTCATTTCCAGATTCTCAAAGGTCAGTACTACCCAAGATGCCATCCCAGTTGAACTTCTGATACTACTCTGTATCCCGTAGTTCAGGCTTTCCATGACAAAGAATGAGCCGCCCTCTGTCCCTGAATGTTTTATTCTAGAAGAGCACACACATGCAGGAGGTATTGCTTTCCTATCAGCTGCTTATCTCCCCAGTCTCCATCACCTGTGTGGAGCCTAGTTACTACCTCTTCCCTATAGCAAGTCAGTAGCCAGCCATTGGCCTTTGTGATCCTGGTCACTCCAGTCTCCTTTGATCTTCAGAAAACCATACTTCTAAAGGTGACCCATCGCCTGCTCTGACTTTCTGGCTTCTGAGTTTTTCCAATCTCCTGAGACTTCAGCTCCCCTTCCCTACTTCTTGGTCTGCCATCTTGTTGTTTCCTCACCTCACTCAGCACCTGGTCCACAGCATGAACACCTTCAGAAGATACAGTCCAAGGATCCGGCTCCCCAGCCAGCAGGGCATCCAGTGTACCCTTCTCAAGTACCACATCAAAGGAACCACTAGGGAAACTAAGTGCTCGCGCATCCATGGTCTCCCAACGTAGACTGGGTACATGGGCATGGCAAACTTGCATGGCATTCACCACTACTGAAGAATAATCCACACTGGTCACGTTGGGGAAGCCTCTAAGGAACAGCTCATAGCTCAGGGCACTGTTCCCACAACCTGCATTGCGGGGGATGGGTGGCAAAAGAACTCAGTTAGTTTTGGCTCTCACATTTCCTGGATTATTCACCCACTGTTGGATCCATTTTCTCTTCATCCAACCCCTCCAGTACTTAGAAGCAACAGGGTACTGAGAAGAATATGAGCTTTGGAATAACAATCACACAGACTTGGACACAAACTGTGACTCTGTTGCTCCTAGATGGTGGGCAAGGGTAAGTTTTCTTGATAGCAAGAACTTGGATTGCTCATTTAAGAGAATCACAAGAACAGCTAGCCCACACAAAGGATGCAACACGCTAAACTTAAGAGTGAAAAACATCTGGGGGAGTAGCTAAAACTTGGGATTTAAGAGTTCAAAGATTTGGCTAGGTGTAGTGTACATACCTTTAGTTCTAGCACTCAGGAGGCAGATGCAGGTGAATCTCTGTGAAGCCAGCCTGGTCTACATAGCAAGTTCCAGGCCAGCTGGGGCTACTGGGAACTCCTCTCCTCTGCTCTCCTCTCTTCTGCTCTCCCCTCCCCTCCCCTCCCTCTCTCTAAGATTTGGGTTCTGCAAGCTGGAAATATGTCTTAGCAGTTAAGAACGTGTACTGCTCTTGAAAATTTTGATTTCTAGTACCCACATTGAAAGCAGCCAATAACTCCAGCTCCAGAGGATCTAATGCCTCTGGTTTCCATGGGCACCTGCACTTACATGCACATAATGACACACAGACACACATAATTAAAAGATTTAGATTCTGCTCTTCAAGTCACACAGGGAAAATAATTTGACTCTTGGGGTTCCAGTTTCCTCAATGTCAGAATGGTGATAATACTAGCACCATTAGGACTGTACTATTATTGCCCTAATGATATCACTAACCTTTTAGACCATCTTGGAAGATAACCCCTGGAAGACTTCATGTTAGGGATTATAATCTTTCTTTGATGTCCAAGGCAAAATTAAAATAAATGAAAGGGAAACAGGTAGGAACATGCAGTGGAGATGATCTCCTTTAATCCTTCAAACACTACACATTGGTCTCTGCTAATAAGAGTGCTTGCTGCTGGCGATGTAGCTCAGTACAGTGCCTAGGATGAACAAAGCCATGGGTTGGGTCCTCAGCACCACATAAACCAGATGTAGTAGGACATGCATATAATCTCAGCAAGGGGTAAGAGGATCAGGATTCAAGGTTATTCTTGGCAAACTCAAGGCCAGCCTAGACTACATGAAAACATTTATTTATTTATTTATTTATTTATTTATTTATTTATTTATTTATTTTAGACAAGGTCTCAATATATAGCCTGGCTGGCCTGGAACTCACTGTGTAGACCAGGCTGGCCTTGAATTTACAGAGCTCCACCTGCCTCTGCCTCCTGAGTGCTGGGATTAAAGGCATGGGCCACCATGCCTGGCCTATCACTTCTTTTTTTGAGGCTAAAAACTTGAGACTATTGCTTTTATTGTTTGTAAAACTTGAAATATATTACAAGCAGAACCTTTTTTCAAGTTCTAAAATGTGATTCATAGATGCTTATCCCTTGATCTGGAAAATAATTTCCTTGGGTATTTATCATATTTTAAAAAAAAAAAAAAAAAAATGTCTGCTGTCAAGGAACTTGTACCTGGTGGGAAGACCAAATGCAGAATCACAACTGCCATATAATACAATGAGTATTTTAGTAGGGACAGACAGAAGTCACACAGGAGGGTGACTGACCCTATCTCAAGTGAGTCTACAAAGAATTTCAGATATGCTAACAGACAACTCCTCAGAAGAGCTGACAAACAGTGTCTTGGGAAAAAAAAATCACAACACTCTAGTGCAAAGTGTTTACAATGCAGTCTCAAAGAGGGGAAGGTCAAGTTAGAGAGGGAGGTAGAAATTACAAGAGTGGGTGTGGCTGTACAGATCAATGGGCACACATGCTTTAAAGATCCAGCGGTCTCTTTCAGGCCTTCCTGTGGCCAATCTTAGACTGAGAATGGGGCTAGATAGCACCTCTTGGTAGTTTCATATGGAACTCTCATTCTTGAATTAAGATTGCTTTGAATCATTATTTACCTCTATAATAGGATCACAGTATCAGGAATTCAAGGCCAGCCTCAACTACATAGTGACTTCTACACCTGCCTCAAAAACCAAAATCCAAATCTGATGAATGACTTTGACATGAATCTTCTCAGGATTATTTCTGGAGAAGCTAGCCTAAGACAATGACCCATAGTAGGGTTAGTACTTCTTATTACAAATAAAGTTTGGCCAGATATGGTGGTTCACATCCATAATCCTAGCACTCAGGAGGCATAGCCAACCTAGTCCATATAGTAAGTTCCAAACCAGCCAGGGCTGCATAGTAAGATGCTGTCTCAAAAATAATTTTTATGGGAGAGTATCTATTTTTACTCAGGTACTGTTTAGAGCTGTCTATTACAATAGCAGAACTGAGTACCTGACAGATATTGCAAAACTGAAAGTATTTACTATCTGGCTATGTTCAGAAAAGGTTTACAGACCTCTAATGTACAATAAGTCTCTTAACATTTATCACTCGCCTTTAGGAATTGATTAAATAAGTTAGAAGGCCCCACACATTGCCTGGAACCCACTAGATGCTCTACTTAATATTTGTTGAGATGAAATGTAATATACAGTACTCCCCGAGCTCTGAGTCCTAGTCCTAGATCTTGGAGATCTAAGCTTTCTGAAAAGCTTTAACTTTTTTTTGGTCTTTTTGAGACAGGGTCTCCTTATAGCCCCAGCTGTCCTGGAACTTACTATGTAGACCAGGCTGGCCGTGAACTCAGAGATCCACCTGCCTCTGGCTCCTGAGTGCTGTGATTAAAGGCATGCACCACCATGCCCTGCTAAGCTTTAACTTTTGAATTTTTTCACCCCTTCTATCCAGAAAAAGGATAGCTCCCAGTCAGGTGGATTTTAAGGCAGTGTTGTCTCTGCCAACCAGCAGCATGAGAATCCACTATCAGCTGTGAAGACTGTTGAAAATATATTTGAAGCTAGGCCTGGTGGTACCCTCCAGTAGGGCTATACAAGACCCTATCTTAAAAAGAAAGAAAGAAAAGAGAGAAACTAGATTCCTAGAATCCAATTTAGACTTTCCTGGAATTGGACTCTCAGAGTAGCGTCTAGCTTTCCAATCACAAAATTCATGAAACTACTTCTGGTGGGCAGCTAACAACCATCCATAACTCCAGTTCCAGGTGATCCAACAATCCAACACCCTGTGGGCATTGCACAACATGGGTGCACTTATATACATGTAGGCAAAACACTCATACACATAAAAAAACTTAAATATTTTTAACATCTGATATATAGGAACTTATTTCCTGGGGCTGGAGAGATGGCTCAGCAGTTAAGAACACTGGCTGCTCTTGCAGAGGACCTGGGTTCAATTACCAATACCCATATGGCAGCTAATAACTGTCTATAACTCCAATTCCAGGGGAATCCATCACCCTCTTCTGACTCTGAGGGCATTCCACGACAGGGGTGCACTTCCACACATGCAGGCAACACACTCATACACACAACATAAAAATAAAAATTTTTAAAGTATTTAAAATAACTCAGTCCTTAAGGCTGGGGAAAATGGAGACATAGAAATTTATTTTGTGTAAGATTACATAGTAGTGGTTCAGCCAAGTTTCCTGCATAATTAGCTACTTCCAGAGTCTAAGTTCTTCTTCTTTTTTTT
>NW_008336851.1:313791-353213 GCF_000622305.1 Nannospalax galili | reverse complement strand
TTTTGTCTTTTTTTGAGACAGGGTCTCCTTGTAGCCCCAGCTGTCCTGGAACTCACTATGTAGACCAGGCTGGCCTCGAACTCACAAAGATCCACCTGCCTCTGCCTCCTAAGTGCTGGGATTAAAGGCGTGCGCCACCACACCCAGCTTATTTTTGGTCTTTTTAAGACAGGATCTCCCAGCTGGCCTGGCACTCATTATGTAGACCACCAGGCTTGCCTTGGTCTCATAGAGATCTATCTGCTTCTGCCTCCTGAGTGCTGGGACCAAAGACATGCACTACCACGCCTGGCTACAGAATCTAAGTTCTTTTTTTTAAAAAATATTTTATTTATTATTTTTATTTTATGTGTATGAGTGTATTACCTGCATGTATGTGAGTGCACTCCTGTCATGCAATGACGTGGAGATCAGAAGAGGGGCAGTTCGTAGCTTCCATGTGGGTGCTGGAATTGAACCCGAGTCCTCTGCAAGAGCAGTCAGTGCTCTTAATCGCTAAGCCATCTCTCCTGCCCCCAAAGTCTAAGTTCTTAACTTCTAGATTATACTTTCTTTCTAGTCCCAGTTGTCCTCTACTTCACAAACTGAATAGACAGGCACACACATTAGATTATTTATACCTTACAGATATACTGGATGCTTATGAAATATTCCTTTCACTTAAGTATTTCACTTAAATATATCCAGGATTTTACAGAGAAAAAAAGAATTTTAAACTAAATTAGAAAGCAACTCTTTGCTCATTCAAACTTCCCTAAGGACTTCCAGGTCAACAATGGGAGAAAACCAGCAAATGGGGCAGCTGGACCCTCTCAGAGATCTGCCTTGCAGCCTAGCACTTCTCTTTGAGAAACTACACCAACATTAGCTGCAATTCCCCCATCAAACCTCAAAAGGTGCTGTTCCACCCTCCCTTATGGTTTAGAACTAAGCTGGGGTTCAAATAAGTGGTAATTCCCCCTGACAAGGGTTCCAGGTGCCCACTGGTGGGAAAAGAAGAGCTCTAGGTATTGTGTTCAAGGTGCCTGTGCGGTTACAAGAATTAGCAATCCTGGGTGTTGGGTGTGGTGGCATACACCTTTAATCCCAGAGCTAGGGAGGCAGAAGCAGGTGGATCTCTATGACATGAGGCCAGGCTGGTCCCACAGGAAGCCTGTCTCAAAAAAATAAAAAATAAAAAAACAACAAAACAACAACAAAAAGCAAACAAACAAAAGATTTTTGGGAGGCTAGAAAGATGGCTTAGTGGTTAAGAGCACTGGCTGCTCTTACAGAGGACCAGGGTTCAGTTCCCAGCATTCAGCAGGTGGCTCACAACTGTTTGTCATCACTCCAAGGGATATGACAGCCTCTTCTGACCTTCTCTCGCACTAAACACAGGTGGTGCACTTACATACATACATGCAGGCAAAATATTCATACATATAAAATTTTTTTAAAAATCTCAACCATGGGGCTCTAGAGATGGCTCAGCAATTAAGAGTACATACTGCTTGCAGAGAATCCAAGTTTGGTTCCCAGTACCCACAATGAGTGTAGGGGCTCACAACCTCCTGTAACTACATACAGCTGCAGGGGAATTCCAACACTCTCTTCTGGCCTCTGTGGGCACCTGCACTCAAGTACACACACACACACACACACACACACACACACACTCAGAAATTAAGAGTACATACTGCTTGCAGAGAATCCAAGTTTGGTTCCCAGTACCCACAATGAGTGTAGGGGCTCACAACCTCCTGTAACTACATACAGCTGCAGGGGAATTCCAACACTCTCTTCTGGCCTCTGTGGGCACCTGCACTCAAGTACACACACACACACACACACACACACACACACTTTAAGACAGTATCTCCCTGTAGCCCCAGCTGGCCTGGAACTCACCAGGCTGGCCTTGAACTCAGAGATCCACCTGCCTCTACCTCCCGAGTGCTGGGATTAAAGGTGTGTGCCACCACGCCCGGCCCCTAATTATTTTATTTCATTTTATTTTTTTCGGAGCTCTACCACTGAGCTAAATCCCCAACCCCTATTTTATTTTTTTTAAGATTTATTTTATTTAAAAATTATAGCCGAGCCGGGCGTGGTGGCGCACACCTTTAATCCCCGCACTGAGGAGGTAGAAGCAAATGGGTCTCTATGAGTTCCAGGTCAGCAAGGGCTACAAAGTGAGCCTCTATCTCAAAACAACAACAAAAGGATTCTCAGTCCCATTTTTAGAAATGGAAACTGAGGCGCACAACGGATTCAAGATTTGTCCTAGGTTACACGGTTAATTAGTGTTGGAACTTGAAGTGGATCCTCAGAGATGAGCTCTCCGGTGCCGGAGGCTACCTCCGGAGTCTGGGACCCGGTCATTTCTCACGCTGAGACACCAAAGGGCTGTCTTTTTCCAGAGGGCAGTCGATCTCTTACTCTTGTTTGCCCTGGCTAAATACAGACGGATTCTGAAGGTCTTGGCTCGGAACTGAGGCGTCCTCGCGGAGGAGAAAACAGACGGAGAGGAAAGCAGACGAAGTCTGGCCAGGCAGGGCCGCCGCAGCCAGCGTCCCCAGGTCAGACAGAGCTGGGACTACCCACCTAGCACGAGGATCCGGTCCTCAGGCCTCAGCTCCGGCTCCAGGAGGGCACGGAAGGAGGCGAAGTCCCCAAACCACTCGTAGGGTCCCGAAACGGCCGCGTCCTTGTAGCGCTGGTCCCAGTACTGAACCTTGCAGTAGTCCAAGTTCTGCTCGGGTAAGCACGGAGCGGACGCGGGGGCTGGAGGAGAGGCCATGCTCACAGCTGCCCCGCAGCTAGAGCCGGGATGGAAGAGGCCAATTAGCGGAGGCAGGAGACGGGAGGCGTGGCCTGTGTCTCCGCCCACCAAGCATGGTTGCTCAGCTCTAACACGTGGAACTTCCGTCATTTTCTAAGCTCAATTTTGAAAATCCTCCGGCTGGAAAACCACTGGATCGTGAGTCTTCCCTTTGTACCGCGCGTCTACCACGCGAGCACATTTCCTCCTGTGACTCACCCAGGCTCTTCACTGCGTCCTCTCACGTTCGGTTTGGACAGTTCCTTCCATTGATTAGTGAAAGAGTCACTTCTTCCCAAGACATTTTGAACACTGTAGGAAAGTGGCAGGGGCGCAGAAAGGAACTTTGCCCTCCAGCATGAGGGCAGTTACTCTCGATACGGGCTAAGTGGAATGTTGAGCTTGGAGAGCAGGGGCTAGAAACTTGTTTTTCTGGGCAAGCTTGCTGGTATTTTAGCGCTCGTGTGCCCCGGACACTGAGAAGTAAAACTTTGTTTCCTTTATAACAGAGTGTAGACCGCCGAAGGAGCTAAATGTAGAAGAAATAAACTGATGGAGTAAAGGATTCTGGTTACTCGGGTCATCTTTTGATCGGAGGCTCAACGCGAGGAGCGGAACCTAGTGTGGAAGGGCTGGGTTTCCTGCGTGGTGGGAACACAAGAGCGGCGCACGGTCAAGATGGCTGCTGGACTGCGGAAACGTTGTCCGCCGATTTCGGCGGCCCAGCCAGCGGGTCTCTGGAGACAATGGCTACAGCGCGCTTGGCAAGAACGCCGCCTACTGCTTCGGGAGCCGCGCTACACGCTGCTGGTGGCCTCCTGCCTCTGCCTGGCAGAGGTGGGCATCACCTTCTGGGTCATTCACAGGGTGGCATGTGAGTTCGCTGAAGGGGCGAGAACCGGAGGGAGGGAGACACGACCCTCTTACGCAAAGTAGATTACAGCGCATTCATTCATTTCCAGAGACTCATATCTTTTATCAAGAGTACTGAGCCTACTTGTCAGAAAATGTGGCTATAATCTCTCAAAAGGCCGGCGGGGAGGGCGGGGGGGCGACCCTAAAGATTACCCACTGCATTGCACATCCAGCTTGCCAGGCTAGGAAAGCAAAATCAGCCTGGAAGTCGATTCTAGCCAGTCAATGTGCTGCTTCAGCTGCTCCCTGTATGTATTCTTGGACAGTCGCTTTGCCTCCCAGGTACTAGGTTTTTCATGCATTTAATTCTTAGGTCGTGAACGTTTCTTCTGATGGCTGACATTTTGTGACCATCTGAGTCCAAAATAGGCATTGCTGGTGGCTTCTGTCCAGAAAGAATACAGACACTGGGGTCTAGGCCCCAGGGTTTCTAGCTGAAGATGATTCATTGGATACATGATTATTGTTTATTATATGCCAGATATACAGTGTTGAATAAGAGATATTTCAAATTTGGATATGTGGACCTGAGCAAGGATATGTTAGCAGGCACTCAGAATACATCATATTCATCATGATAGCCATAAGACAGGTTGCCATAAAAGGCCAAACAGCCATAAAAGGCCAAACAGTTCCAGCACTGGAGAGGCTGCAGGCCAGATGAGGCTACATTGTGAGACTCTGTCTTAAAAGGGCAGAAGTTGGTGGGGGGAACAGCATGATGGTGCCTTTTAATCCCAGCAGTCCAGAGTTAGAGACAGGCAGATATCTGAGTTCAAGGCCAGCCTGATCTACATAGTGAATTCCAGGCCAGCTGGGGCTACAGGGAGAGCCTATCTCAAAAAGGATGAGGGCTTTGAAAGTCAGAGAAAGTTTGATATTTGTCCCCCCTTTGGAAAGTAGGTAAGAACTAGCCGGGTGAGGAGGAAAGAAAGATGAGGGGAGGGGCAGAGCCCTCTAGGCAAAGAGAATTCTGTATCAGAAACCTCTATCAAGCCGGCATGGTGGCACATACCTTTAATCTCAGCAAGGCAGAGATCAAGGCCAGCCTGGTCTCCAGGCCAGTTGTGGCTACAGGGAGACCCTGTCTCAAAATGATAAATAAATAAATACAAAAAAATAATAGGTTTGGTGGCATATACCTGTAATCCCAGGACTTGGGAGGCAGAGGCAGGATGATTGCTACAAGTTCAAGGCCAGCCTTGCACAGAAAGACCATTTAAAAAAAAAAAAAAAAGCTGGATGTGGTGATTTATACCTATATTACAAACACCCAGGAGGCTGAGGCAGGAGAATTGTATAGTGGGTTTCAAGCTAATCTGAGCTCCAGAATGAGAAAGAAAGAGGGAGGGAGGGAGGAAGCTGAGATGGTTCAGTAGGGAAAAGTGCTTTCTCTATAAATTTCGTAACCTGAGTTCAATCCCTGAAACCAACATAAAGATAAAAAGAGCTGGGGCTGGAGAGATGGCTCAGGGGTTAAGAACACTTGTTCTTGCAGAAGACCCGGATTTGAATCCCAGCACCCACACGGCAGCTAACAACTATCTGTAACTCCAGTTCCAGGGGATCCGACAGCCTCTTCTGTCCTCTGTGGGACTGCACGACACAGGTGCACTTACCTACATGCAGGCAACACACGCATACATATAAAATTTAAAATAAATAAATAAAAAGAGCTGACTCTACAAAATTGTCCTCCTATCTCCATCCACATACCATAGCATGCATATAGCCACACACACTTCATACATATCACATACAATAATAAATAAATATGCTAAAATTTAAAAAAAAAAAAAAAAGGAAAGAGAAAACCAAGCTTAATGGTACACATCTGTAATCCCAGTAGGGAGATGGAGGCGGGAGGATCAGAAGTTCAAGGTTATCCTTGGCTACTTTGTGAGTTCAAGGCCAGCCTGGGACACATAAAGACAGAGAGAGAGAGAGAGAGAGAGAATGAAGGAAGATATTCAACACTAACCTCTAGTCTCCACATTTCATGTGTACCTACCCCTATAAGTGAAAAAACATGCAAAAAAGAAAGCAAGAGAGAGCAAGCCTGACGACTTTGAAGAACTGAAAAGGGAGCTAGAGAGATAGCTCAGCAGTTAAGGGCACTGGCTCCTCTTGCAGAGGACCTAGGTTCAGTTCCCAGCACCCACATGGCCGCCAACAACTGTCTATAACTCCAGGTCCAGGGGATGTGGCACCCTCTTCTGCAGGCAAAACACTCATACACATAAAAAAAAATTTTTTTTAAGAACTGAAAGAGAGAGTAGGATATAACAATGATAATTGGTTTGTGATACTACTTGTGGAACCCAGGAAGGAGAGTAGTTTTGGAGTAGGAAAAACATGAGTTCAATTATAGATATTGAATTTGAGATACCTGGATTCATGGGGTTGGGGAGATGGCTCAGCAGGTGAAGTGTTTACCATGCAAGTGGGAGAATCGGAGTTTAGATCTTCAATAACCACATAATTGCCAGGCAGGTGGTCCACCTGCAATCCTACCACTTGGAAGGCAGAGGGAGAGGATCCCTAGAACAAACTGGCTAGCTATACTAGCCCAGTCATTGAGCCCAGGGTGACATAAGAGACCTTGACGCAGTATGTAAGGTAGAAAGTGATGGAAGAAGACATAATATCAACCTCTGGTCTCCACACGTACATATGCACACATACACACATGCATACATGTGTGCAAACCTCCCAGAGAATGTCCTGTTGGCCATTAGGTAAGAAGTGATGGAAGAAGCCCTGGGAATGAGCTGGTACTCTGTGCTTTGGTGGTCTGGAGGTTTGGGGGTTAGAGGCAGACAAGTTCTGAACTCAGAAGTAACTAGACCATGTTGTCCTCTTCCAGACACAGAGATTGACTGGAAGGCCTACATGGCCCAGGTGGAGGGTGTCATCAATGGCACATACGACTACACACAGCTGCAGGGTGACACCGGACCTCTTGTGTGAGTGAGGATAGGAGGTTTGGGGAGAATGTGAAGGCTGATTAGCTTGACCTAGGCTCATAGTCCCTCTCATCTTCCAGCTACCCAGCTGGTTTTGTATACATCTTTATGGGCCTATACTATGCTACTGGCCGAGGCACTGACATCCCCATGGCCCAGAACATCTTTGCTGTGCTCTACCTGGTCAATTTGCTGCTTGTTTTCTTGATATACCATCAGACCTGCAAGGTGAGTTTATGCTACTAGGACCAAGTAGCCCTTGCCTGAAATGATGAGTCGGGGGATGACCCAGATTTAGGGAGCTGACCTTGTTCCCCAATGTATTTACCCTTCAGGTACCTCCCTTTGTCTTTTTCTTCATGTGCTGTGCCTCTTATCGTGTCCACTCCATCTTTGTACTGCGGCTCTTCAATGATCCAGTGGCTATGGCACTGCTCTTCCTCAGCATCAACCTCTTCCTGGCTCAGCACTGGTGCTGGGGCTGCTGCTGTTTCAGGTTGGTACCTTTCCTTTCTAGCTACCTGTCACTTTGGGCATATCGTTTTGTTTTGTTTTTTGTTTTTTGTTTTTTTTCTAGACAGGGTCTCACTGTACCCCCAGCTGGCCTGAAACTCACTATGTAGACCAGGTTGGCCTTGATCTCAGATCCACCTACCTCTGCCTCCCAAGTGCTAGGATTAAAGGTATGTACCACCATGCCCAAGGTGGGCATTTCTATATCTTTCTCCCCAATTTTCTGCAGTAGAGGGTGTAAGGGAGTAGCTAGATAATGTTGGTCCCTTTAGGCCTCACTGAGCAGGTCTAGGATCTGTAGACCATCCCTCTTTCCCCATGCCCTTCCCTCCATCTTCTCCCCAGATGTCATCTATTGTTGGAGCTGATCTTTGAACATTGTAAATATGTCACTCAGTATGGTGTTCAGTCAGTCTGAACATAGGGGCTAGATGTCACACTGGCCATCCCCCCAGCTATCTTACTCTCCCCTAGCAGTTCTTAATGGGGACTGCATCTTGCTGCTTGCTGGCCTGAAGAGCGGAGTCTCTATGGGCTGGTGGTCTTTGCGTGGAGCTCATAGTCCTGGAGCTCACCTTCCACCCTCCTCTCCCTTACCCATTCTAGCCTGGCAGTCTCTGTGAAGATGAATGTACTGCTCTTTGCCCCTGGGTTGCTATTCCTTCTCCTCACCCAGTTTGGCTTCCGTGGTGCCCTCCCAAAGCTGGGCATCTGTGCTGCTCTTCAGGTACCTCTCCATCATGTTCCCCCTACTGATGAGAAAAGGCTACTTTTGGGCCTCCTTGAATATTGGGGGGCTTCCTCAAAGCCAACAGACAAGAGTTTGCAGTTGATTCTGAGCTGGGCAGCCACTCTCTGTGCTTTAGGGTCTATGGCCACTGAACTTGGCAGGCCTCTCAGAGGCTTCCCAGCTCTCCCTGCTTCAGCCCTGGTGGAATTTCAAGGAAGGCAGTGCTGTTGCTGCCTTCTAGGCTTCCCTGGGTGTCAGGGATGAGGGCAGGGGATGGGAGTAGGGAGACTTTCTTGATACTCCTATCGAGAATAAGGGAACTTTAGGGCCTTCCATCTCACTCTACTCTCCTAAGTGCCTACCCTGAAGGCTGGGTGCAAACTTTGCAGCTCTGTTGGCATCATACCCATCCTCAGGTGGTGCTGGGGCTGCCTTTCCTGCTGGAGAACCCAATTGGCTACCTATCCCGC
Source organism: Nannospalax galili (assembly GCF_000622305.1). Classification (NCBI taxonomy): domain Eukaryota; kingdom Metazoa; phylum Chordata; class Mammalia; order Rodentia; family Spalacidae; genus Nannospalax; species Nannospalax galili. The sequence goes on along the minus strand of NW_008336851.1, from coordinate 344,816 downwards.
TCTTTTGACCTTGGTCGCCAGTTTCTCTTCCGATGGACAGTGAATTGGCGCTTCCTTCCTGAGGCCCTCTTCCTGCATCGTGCCTTCCATCTGGCCCTGTTGGCTGCCCACCTTATCCTCCTCTTGCTGTTTGCTCTCTGTAGATGGCACAGGTGAGAAACGAGGGTCAATATCATAAGCAGATTTGGGGAATGGCATGAAGAGCATAGGCCTTAAGAGTAATTTGGGGGATATATTAAGTCCATGGGGGGTACATGTGAATCTAGAATTTGGCCCACAATAGGGGCCTGATAAGTGTCTAAATGGCTTCTTTCCAGGTCAGGGGAAAGTATCCTGTCACTGCTGAAAGACCCTTCCAAAAGGAAAGTTCCACCCCAGCCCCTCACACCCGATCATATCCTTTAAATCATGGAAAGGTAAGTTTTGATCTCTCCAAGTACAAATGGATCCTGGTCTGTGGGCCTCTGGTGGCTTGTGACCTCAGGAAAAGAAGAGGAGCCCATTTGTAGAGCTCCTCTGCAGCAAGCACTGTTCTGAACACCTTTAGCATTGCAGCATATTTTAGTCTTAATTCTAAATATTGAGCCATCATTATGAGTACATAGACCTTCTTTTTGGTACTGTCCAAAGATTCCATATATCCTTATATTTAAAGCTTACCAGAGACCCTGAGTTAGGGAGGTACTTTTATTGTCTTAATTTTTAAAATTTTTATTCATTATTATTTTTTAAATTTTTAAAAATTTATTATTTTTATGTGCATAACAGCAATCTTGCTAAAGTATTTGGGTGGGGTCTGGTTTTTAAAATATTTTTTTTATTTTTATTTTATGTGTATGAGTGTATTGCCTGCATGTATGTGAGTGCGCCCGTGTCGTGCAATGCCGCGGAGGTCAGAAGAGGGCTTCGGATTCCCCTGGAACTGCTGGAACTGAAGTTAAGGAGCCGCCATGTGGGTGCTGGGAATTGAACCTAGGTCCTCTGCAAGAGCAGTCAGTGCTCTTAACTACTGAGCCATCTCTCCAGCCCTTTATTTTATGAGTGTATTATGCCTGCATGTACGTGCGCTCATATGCAGTGCCCCAGAAGCCATAAGAGGGCATCAGATCCCCTGGAACTGGAGTTACAGATGGCTCTTAACCACTGAGCAATCTCTCCAGCCTATTATTATTATGACTATTATTATTATTATTTGGTCTTTTTGAGACAAAGTCTCCTTGTAGCTCCAGCAGGCCTGGAACTCCTCCAGTTGCCACTCCGCCTGCCTTGAGTGCTGGGATGAAAGGAGTGTGCCACCTTAATTTTATAGAAGGCAAAAATTAAAGCTCTAAGAGGCTAAGTATCTTACCAGCTAGTAAGGGATTCAAACTCTTTAGGCCATATCGTCCTGTCTCTGTACTAAACTGAAAGATCCAGAGAGGCTGTGATGACCAGGCTGGTCTCAGTCTCACAGAGATCTGCCTGCCTCTGCCTCTTAGTACTGGGATTAAAGGTGTGTGCCACCATGCCTGGTTTGAGGCTGTGAAGCTTGTCCAAACCATACATGTTGGAATGGCAGAGCTGGGGAGGTTTCTGAGCCCAGAACTTTTGCCACTCTGCTTTGAGCCCCCATCCTGAAACCTTTCTTTTCCTGCCCTTGGCCTTAACCATCAAATTACAGATTGTTTCTACCCTCTTCACCTCCAATTTCATTGGCATCTGCTTTAGCCGCTCCCTCCACTACCAGTTCTATGTCTGGTATTTCCACACACTGCCCTACCTCCTGTGGGCCACGCCTGCACGTTGGCTCACACACCTGCTCAGGTACTGGATGGAACAACCAGGCTAGAAATCTCCTCATCCCAAGGCTGTGACCATGGAGGGATGGGGGATGGGTCCAGGGCATGAGAAGCCCTTGAAACTAGATGAAACTGTTTCTCATCTCCAGGTTACTGGTGCTGGGACTCATTGAGCTCTCATGGAACACATACCCATCCACATCCTGCAGCTCTGCTGCCCTGCACATATGCCATGCTGTCATCCTGCTGCAGCTCTGGCTGGGCCCACAGTCTTTCCCCAAGAGCATCCAGCCTAGCAAAAAAGCCCACTGAAATCCGCTCCTTTCCTTCTGGTATGCTTTCAGGATCATGGGTGGAATGGACTGTGTGGTCTTCTGAATAAATAGTGCCAAGCCCACCTCTGTGAGCCTACATGGAGACAGTGGTAGCTAGTGTGTAGACCAAGCTGTGAGGAGCATCTGCCCAACACATAAAGAACTCATTAAGCAGTCCTAAGAGGCACTTTATTGCATAGGATTTGGGACTGTGGCTCTCTCACCTTCCACTCCTGCAGAGAGCTCAGCACATAGGGAAAAAGGTATGGGGTGGGAGGAGAGGGAAGAGACCACAGGCAGGCACTTTCTCTGGTGGTAAGGGGATTCTGGGGAGGGGATGAGAAGCAGTGGAGGACAATATACACCTTTTTGCAAGGGGGGGGGGTCTTTTTGAGACAAGGTCTTTCTATAGCAGCCACAGCTAGTCTGGAACTCACCAGAAGACCAGGTTGGCCTCAGTCTCACAGAGATTCACCTGCCTCTGCCTTTGCCTCTGCCTCCTGAGTGCTGGGATTAAAGGAGTGTGCCACCACACCTGGCTCAACCACCAGCTTATTCTTTCCCAGTACTGAGAGACTGGCCCTGGGTGGCAGTGATGTAAGTGTTGGGGAGTCGCCAGCCAGAACTTCAGGCAGCCCTCACACACTGGATGGGTTATAGCACAGCAAATGTAGCTGCAGATTCTGGTCCCAGTGGCGCAGTAACAGGAACAGCCCCTGGGCAGCAGCTTTGAGGGCAACCAGATCAAGGCCATCAGGCAGGCGTTGGGCCCTTAGCCAGCAATCAGCCTTTGATGCTGTCAGTTCCCATTCGCCAAAGGCAGCTGCGCAGCGGTGCTCCAGCCAGGCCAAAGCCACTGCTGTGGCCCATGTGCGGCCCCGCAGATCTGAGCCTGAGCCACCTTGCCCTTCCACTCCATCTGAGGCCTCAGTATCTGAGCCCCGCCCACTGTCTACCTGACCTGGACCCTCAGAGCCTGAGCTGGGGGAGGGGCTGCAAGAGGCTGTGGCACTGTCACCCTGGCCAGTACTAGGGCCTAGAAGTGCCCAGGGAGATGAAGCTGAGGTGGGACTGAGGCTGGCCCGGTGTGCAGCAAAGGGTGAGGCTCGGCACAAGCGTTCTTGAGGAATGCACACTGCAGCGCAGAAGGGCTCATCCAGGCGGAAGGAACCTGGTGCCTCTTGCAGTCTCACCTGAGGAAAGAGGAGATGGGGGGAGAGGGGAGCTGAGACAGTACCCTGGCAGCAGCAGTACCACCCTCCACCTCCGGAGTCCTCACCAAGGGTAGGTAGTCATGGTTGCTGCCTTTGCTATTGCCCTCACTGGCCTGGCCCTTATTGGGGCTATAGAGTCTGTGATGATGGACACCGCCCAGGCTGAGCCTGGGGGAGGCTGGAGGCTGAAGGGGCAGGTGATCAGGACCTCCAGTAGATGTAGATTCCCAGAAAGCTGACTTAGAGTTGTCATTTAGGTCCAGGTCCCAGGCACCTGCAGAAGAGCCTTCCAGAAGTCCTACAGTAGAGCTACCCAGTACCACAGAGTGCTCTGTGCCCAGCCCTCTCCCTATATTTCAGCCATACCTTTAGAGTGAACTGCTTTGGGCAGAGAAGCTGCAACTAGATGACCTTGAGAAGCATAAGTTCCTGAGAGTTCAGCTGGCTCTGTGGGAGCACAGGGTCAGGTTTGTCCCACTGAGTAACCAGTAAGGTGAGAGCCATGCCTTTGAGGTCACCAGGGAAGGACCCTACCTGAAATCCACACCTGCAGGGCTCCAGGCAAGACCTCCCTAGTGGCAGCATCCACAGCAACAGGGCAGGTAAAGCAGGAGGGGGCAGAGCTGACCTTACTTGTCTGAAGGGCTCGGAGCCAGGACCTTCGGATATGGCCTGTGGATCCAAGAAACAGCATGCTCAGATCCCACCCTCTATAGAATGGGTCCCATGGCTTCTCTCTCAGCTTACTTTTTTTATTTTTCATTTTTTGGTCTTTTTGAGACAGGGTCTCCCTGTAGCCCCAGCTGTCCTGGAACTCACTATGTAGACCAGGCTGGCCTTTAATTCACAGAGATCCGCCTGCCTCTGCCTCCCAAGTGCTGGGATTAAAGGCGTGCACCACCACGCCCAGCTCAGCTTACTTTTGAACAGAGTGGATTGCCGTCTTTGGTCCAGAACCAGCTCTCCCTAACTTTGACAGTAGGCTGAACCCTCAACCAATAGTTAGTCCGGACACCACTCAGATTAACATTACCTGGTGCCTTTTGTTGAGACTGCCTTGCCACATGTTCATAGCTAGAACTCACTATATAGGTTAGTTTGATTCTCCTGCCTCTGTCTCTGAATGCTATGATATAGGTATGTGCTGTGTACCACCACACCGAGCTTTTTTTTTTAAATAGGGTCTCACTATGTAGCCATGGCTGTTCTGAAACTTGATATGTAGACCAGGCTGACCTTGAACTCACAGAGATCTGCCTGCCTCTCCTGTGATTAAAAGCATATGCTTCCACATCTGGCTTTTTGTTGTTTTTAACAGGAGCTAACCATGTAGCCCAGGTTGGCCCAGAACTCTGAATGCTCCTGCCTTAGCCTACCAAGTACTGGGATTTCAGGCATACGCCACTATACCCAGCATTCGGTGCATTGTCTACCACTCATTTTGGCACTGTCCAATAGAACTTTATTCAAATGTGAAAATGTTCTATGTCTGAATAATCCAATATGGTAGCCATTAGCCACATGTAACGATTGAGTACCTAAAATGTGACTAGTGATTATGACAGACTGAGATTTTAACTTTGATTTTAATAGTCTTCTTGATAACAAAGATCTGTTTTCATGTTATGGGCACTTTATTATTACAAGATCATGTTACCTTTCATATTAATATAAGATCATGTTACCTTTCTTGTTGGCTGCTAGGAAGCTTGCTAATTTGGGGTCCCATGCTTGCAAGATTATGTAATTGAATAGTATGTATCTTCTAATATACCTTAATTCTTAGTTTCCTTTCTTTTCACTTTTTCTCATTGCTCTACTTGAATTCTTACCTTGTCAGTACAGTGTGTAACCTCAAATCCTTTGTGAACAAAGCAAGGAATAGAGTGATCTAGCACATGGATCTCTACCTTTGCCACTTTCTGCCCTATGTCTTTGAGCCTTGGCTGTGTCCACTAGCAACTCACCCTGGTCAGTTGTGGTCTCAGCCCCTCCTCGGAGAGCCAGCCGTTCATTGTCCCGGACCACAGAGGCTGCTGTCAGCCGGTGGAATGCTTGATCCCATGCAGCTTCTCTTAGAGGGGGTGATGGAGGCTGTAAGCCATCCCTAGGCCCCCAAAGCTCCTCCAGTTCAACACCCACCTCCCAGCACATTGGCTGATCCCCACACAGAGCCCGGATCACCACATGGCAGCGTGGAGCCTGGGGAGGCAGAGGCTCTGCTGGAGGGACTGTTTCCCCATTGGGCGGCACAGCCTTGAACAAGAAAGATGGTTCCATCAACATATCCCAGTCTAAGGGGGCTGGGGAGAGCAGGCTTCCTGGGGAGAGATGTAAAGGGTATAGGCAATGTGGTACACTGCATTCCACTTCCCTACGGCTTTGGTATCAGGAAACTCAGCTTCCATATAGCCCTTACCAGAATCATCCAGGCCCTGACCCAACTGTTGTCCTGGCTCAGGGCCTGATCCGTCTGGTACTACATCTAGAGATGGGTGCCGGGGTCGACCAGGGACTGGGTTTGCCCTGCCTAGTGGAGATGAGAGACTTCGGCCAGCTAGAGCTGCTCTGTGCTGTCGGCCCAGCACCTCCGCACTTAGGGCTCCCACCTGCACATAAGATGTGGGAGGTCACTGGTTAAAGAATGTAGAATTCCACTGGGCATGGTGGCGCACGCCTTTAATCCCAGCACTTGGGAGGCAGAGGCAGGTGGATCTCTGTGAGTTCAAGGCCAGCCTGGTCTACATAGTGAGTTTCAGGACAGCTGGGGCTCCAGGGAGACCCTTTTTAAAAAAAAAAAAAAAAAAAAAAAAAGTAGAATTCAGGCCATCATAAACATGCAGCTGGCTACATGCTCTGTCATCTAACTCCATTACTTCAGGTTGTTTCTTGACTGTTATGTCTTCTCTGTCTAGCTGACTTCCTTATTCTCCCTGACGTAGATTACTTTTCATAGTTAGCAGAGTTAGTCATTCTGACCCTGAGCCCCCATAATACCATCCCTGTATTCACCACTGGCTGTGTGATATCATCAATATAGATTTACCCATCTATCTCTAGCTGGACTTACTAATAAACCTTGCAAGGTGCCTGGTATACAGCAGGTGCTAGATGTTTGCAGGATACATGATGGATGAATGTGGGCCAGATCTTACCTTGAATGGAGATGGTGGGGGTACAGGAAGGGGGCAGGATCGGGAGCCGGCAGGTTCTACCCAGGCCAGGCTGCGGCAGCCCTGCTGTGAAGGTGGATCCAAGGGAAGGCTACCATCAGAGGAGCCAGGGCCCTGGGAGCCTGGGGACTCGCTACTGCAGGTGGATCCTGGGCCTGGTTCAGGGCTGGCAGAGCAGTGAGTAAGCACATACTGCTCCCGGATGTATGAAGACTGGAAGATGCGGCGCCATATAGCTGTGTCTGAGGAGGGATTGAGTCCAGGGTCTGTGACTGGATCTGTCAGAGCATCAGTACCTGTTGGGACGCAGGAGGAGAGTGAGCTCAGCCCTGACCCCTCCCATTGCCCTCCAGTACAGCTATATACATTGTTAGGGTACTCACTCTGCTCTGAGTCGCCAGCAGCCCATGGACTGGACAGCTCTGCTGACACAGTGCCTGTTCCCAGTGGCTCTGTGGTGTGTGTGGGCTCAGTGCCAGGGCTGGTGACAGATGGTGCTTCCTCTGGAGATGGGAACACTGAGCCACCCAAGCTCTGCCAGCTAGGCTCTTGGCCCTGGGGAAAATATTGAGGAAAGAATTGGTTGTAGCCTTATGCTACCTCTTTCCAAGCACAATTCAAGATGTGTCATAGCAAGTAAAAGCTAATAATCCAAAAGCAAAAGGTCAGTATTGATATGGAAGAAACAGGGGGCAGAGGCAGGCAGGTCTCTGAGTTCCAGGCCAGCCAAGGCTGTGTAGTGAGACTCTGTCTCAAATAAAAAGAAGGGCCAGCAGAACAGCTCAGTGGGTAAAGGTGCTTGTTGTGCAAGCCTGACAACCTGTGTCTGATCCCTGGCACTCATGTAAAAGTGGATCTGAGTCCACAAAGTTGTCCTCTGGTCTACTGTAGAATGCATACACCCAGACATAAGTAAATACAAATGTAATAAAAGTGTGTGTGTGTGTGCACTCACGCCGAGTCCCAGGGATTGGACTTGTGTCATCAGACTTGTCAGCAAGTACCTTTACCCACTGAGCTGTCACCTTAGTCCAAATAATTTCTGGTTGTGAGCAGGAGCCTTTAACAGCTGTGCCAGCTCTCCAGTCCAGCCCAAATAATGTTTTTTTTTTTGTTTTTTTTGGTTTTTTTTTTTTTTTTTTTTTGAGATAGGGTCTCCCTATAGCTCCAGCTGGCCTGGAACTTGCTATGTAGACTAGGCTGGCCTTAAACTCACAGAGATCCACCTGCCTTGGCATCACAAGTGCTGGGATTAATGATGTGTGCCAGCACACCCAGCTCCAAATAACTTTTTTTAGTATTTCATTTATTGTTTTGTTTGTTTTTTGTTTTATTGTCTTTTTGAGACAGGGTCTCCCTGTAGCCCCAGCTATCCTAAAACTTGCTATGTAGACCAGGCTGGCCTGGAACTCACAAAGATCCGCCTGCCTCTGCCTCCCAAGTGTTGGGATTAAAGGCATGCACTACCACGCCTGGCTCATTTATTATTTTTATGTGTATGCATGTATTGCCTGCATATAGGCAAGTGCACCCGTGTCATGCAATGCCCTCGGAGGACAGAAGAGGCTGTCAGATCCCCTGGAACTGGAGTTATAGACAGTTGTTAGCTGCCATGTGGGTGCTGGGATTCAAACCCGGGTCTTCTGCAAGAACATCTGGTGTTAACCTCTGAGCCATCTCTCCAGCCCCCCCAAATAATTTTTAAAAAAAAAGTAATGGTGGTTGCATGACTTTAGTCCCAGTACTTGGGTGGCAGAGGCAGGTGGATCTCTGTGAGTTCAAGGCCAGCCTGGTCTACATACTGAGTTCCAGGCCAGCTGGGGCTGTAGGGAGACCCTGTCTCAAAAAGGCAAAAAAAAAAAAATGTTTTTTAAAGGAAGAAGTGGGCTGGAGAGCTGGCACAGCTATTAAAGGTTCAGGCTCACAACCAAAAGGAGGAAACATACATAGTTCTTCTAGGGAGGTACAACTTTTCATAAAGTAAGAAATGCTGTATCTCAAGTGCCAAGTATCCTGCCAAGAGTATTCAAGTCGTATCATTACAACAACCTATGAAACAGTATTTACATAGGAGGAAATGGGCTTGGGAGAGGTTAAGTGACTTTCCTAAATAGTGACAAATTGGGAATATAAGTGGTACCAATGGAAAGCTCATCCATCCCCAAGTGTCACAGGAAATGTCTCAGATGGTGCTTCCTATAAGGCACTGTGTATTAGTAAGGTGCTTGCCACCGTATCTGATAACCTGAGTTCAATTCCTGGGGCCTGCAAGATGGAAGGAGAGAGCCAACTCCCACAAGCAGTCCTCTGACCTCCACATGTGTGGCATGGTGTGTATGTGTGTGCACACAGGCACAAACATAAATAAATGTAATTTAAAATTTTTTACAAGAAAATCAAGTGCAACACTACAGGGTAACCCACTGCAAAGACCCATAAGAGGAGCAGAATGCAGTCACTGAGGATCCCAAGGCAGTCTCTAGGAGACCATAGAGGTACCCAGCAAAGAAGGGGAAGAAGGGCAGCAAGGACCTCAGCCACCCAGGCCCGTCTAACATGCCCCAGGGTCAGCCTACCCTGAGAGAACGGGGTTGGAAGCCATCCACCCTGAAGAGTGAGCAGTAGCCGAGCAGCTGGTCCCCAGGGTAGAGTGCTGGGATCTCCCGGGGGGTCAGCAATGCCTCCACAGCATCAGGCACAAACCAGTCTACGGAGATGTCACTCAAAGCAGGTTCCAGTGCCTTCCGCAGAGCCTGTACCAGCTGCAAGGAATATCCAGAGAACATGAGAGAAAAAGAGATGTCACAAACAGAGCAGGCAGACTGCCCTCTGCCCAGCCCTGGACTGATGAGCAGAGTGAGGTTAGGGTCAGGAGTTGGAGCAAGTGAGGAAATTGAGTGTACGGTCCTCAGGACTTGATCTTTCTCCTGGCCTGAGCTTTGTCACATGGATGAGAAGACTTCTTGAGGCTGAGCCTCCATTCCAGGTCATGACAGAGTTGATGAATGGCCAGAGGCTGTATCCCCACACCTTCGGCCCTCCATAGCCCTACCTACTCCCCCAGCATCAGTAGTTCTTTTGGTTCATAGCTCAGGGAAAGGAGAGACTGGATTAGAAAGAAGTCCTAATGAAAGTGCCAAGACCCCATGGCCTGATCAGGTTCTGCTTAGATTCCGTGTGTAATTCTGGAGAAGACTTCCAGGAATAGGGAACACAGTCCAGGCTCAAACTCACCTTGGGCTGCAGTCTCTCCCCAGGCCTCAGGAAGTAGGCCTGCCCCCTGCTGAGGACAGACAAACCGTGTAGCAGCTGGTGACAGGCAGGTCCCAACCCAAAGGAGAAGCACCTGATGGAAGGGAGACTGCTGTGACCTTCAAGATTACCTTGGAGGTACCAATCTTAGCTAGTTAGATCAGCCCACTCCATACCTGGCTGCCCCTCTATGCCACCTCATGAATTCCAGGGCTTGGTGGGTAGTAGCAGCCATGGGTGAGGCAGCAGTGATCAGAAACAGCTGCCGAGGGTGGGCCTTGTGCTGGGGCTGCCCCAAGGCCCAATCCAATACAGCCAGAATATCAAGGGAACTGCTCACAGCCTGGAGATTCTCAATGTTCTCACAGATCAGCTGCACAGTGTCCTGGAGACAGAAGGCTTAGGTTGGGCTGGGCTGAAACATTTCCATGAAGCCCCCAAAGCCTGACCCACACTCACATCACTACAAGGCCGGCTCTCTGGGAAGAGTGGCTGTACCAAGGTCCCAAACAAGGCTAGGTTGACCAGTGTCTGAGCAGGGAGAGACTTCACAGCCAAAATGATGGCATCCTGGAGAGGGCCAAGGAGAGGAGCATGAGGAAAACCCCACGGGCACTGTGAGAGAACAGGGGACATCAGTTTTTTATCTTCTCCAGGCTGTGATTAAAAAGAGGGTTGGCGAGCTCACATGCGCATGGGAGAAAGACTGCATGAGTGGGTTCCTGGGAATATGAGGGAGTCTAGAAGTATGTGAGAGACATTTGGGTATGGGAACTCTGGGAGGGGGTTTATGTGAAGTCTGAGTATCTAGGTGTCTCTCTATATGAGACAAGCTCTTGGACTCTGGGAGGGACCTTATATATGTATGAGGGAAGTGGAATCTGGTCCCTCTTTGGGCAAGGGAACTCTTGACCTCGAAAGGCTGGCCCCAGCCTGCTTCATCCTGCTGCCCCACCCATGCCCAGGGCTGCCTGATCCCCACAGGCCTTGTGTACTGCACTGCTGCCATCCAACAGGAAGAGGAGCTCCCGAGTTGCTGCACCCAGGTGTCTAGGCTGGGATCTCAGGTCTGGGCAGAAACTCAGCACCAGCACAGGGTTCAGCAAGATGTCCTTATGGAAACGTCGCTGCAGGAACCACACCTGAGTACAGGAGACCAGAATTAGCCTGAATCAGGTTTAATGCAGCTCTGTCTAGGCTGGGCCTAGACAGCCTTGGGGTCATTTTCTATCTGATTCACCTAGAGGGGGCTCCTTTCTGTAGCAATCTGAATGAAGGCAAGTGACTGTTATCTGCCTGTGTTAGACCCGCCTCCATGCTTGGAGACCAGATGGACTCATGTAGGCTCTCCTAGGATAATCCTCAGCTGCCTTCTGTGACGGTGGGGACCGCTATAGAAAGAGCTTACTGAGAACAGAGGCCCCCACCCGTCAGACACGAGCCTGCCTGCCTGTTCCTCATGTGTAGTTGCAGCCAGCACTGAAGCCTGAGGCCAGTCCAAGATCCCATTCAGCCATACCTGCCGTTCCCCATCACTGTCTCTTTGCTGCAGCCTCTGGAAATCACGGCGGGCCCTCATCTGGGCCTCATACTCTGCTGAGCTTAAGCTGCCGGCCTCTAGCATCAAGTGTGGCTGATGGGGCTCTAAGAAGAAGGGATGCAACTCTGTCAGGGAAGTACCTGCTTCTGGACCCCAACTGCCCAGTCCTTCTGTCGTAAGGGGACCCTGCAAGCTTAGCCTCCCTGCCTCACAGGACCCATCCTCAGAGATAACTTGGTTCATCTTGCCTGGAGTTCTGAAATCTATACTTAAAAACTGATTCCCAGGTCATTCCTGAGCATATCAGAGCTGGTCTACCATGTGACCCCCTCTCTTACCACTGGGATGCAAGAGGATCTCCAAGGCCCGATCACATGGGTGGCCCTCTGCCAGGGTGACACAGATAGTGGCTGCAGAGCTGGCATGAGGGAGGGCATCTGCACGCAGGGCATGAGAGGGGCTCTCCAGGCCTGAGGGACAGACAGGTAAGGAGGAATGTTGGTCACTTTACCTCTGGCCCCACAAGCATAGGCCTTGCCTTCCTGGATAACAGTGCCTATGGACAGGGTTTGTGACTGATTCAGCTGAGTTTTCAGAGTCTGATCTTTAAACTTAGACAAGAAAGGCTATATTTGCTTTGAAGGGCTAGAATGTGGGTTCCCAGTTCTGTTCCTGGTTGGTCAAAGGATATAACCAATTGCACAAAGGAACTCCATTCTGTCACTGGGACTGGTCCCATTCTAGGTATCTCTCTTGCCATTGGTGAATGGAGTGGTATATAAATATATTACACTGAAAACTAGTATGGGAGCCAGTTCAGACTGATCAGTGAGGGCAGGAAAATCAGGAGTTCAAGATCATCTTTAGCTACATAGCAAGTATGAGGCCAGCCTGCATGAGACCCTGTCTCAAACAGACAAGCAAAACAGAAACAAAAATATTAGTCGGGGTTGTTAGGTAAAAGGTGGGGGGAGGTTGGAGATATTGCTCATCAGATGGCTGCTCTTGCAGAGGACCTGGGTTCAGTTCCCAGCACCCACTCTGCAGCTAACAATTGGTAAGTTCCAGTTTCATGGGATCTGATACCATCTTCTGGCCTGCCCGGACATTGGCACAGGTACACTTACATACATGCAGGCAAAACATTAATATACAAAATAAAAATAATATTAACAAATAAGTGGCCAGGGAATGCTCCCACTAATAGACTGGAGGGTCCCAAGACAGATTGTCTTTGCCTTCTTTTCACAGTTCTTCCCACCCATGAGCCCTGAATTCTTTCCCAGTCTGCCATACTGGGAGGAGTAGAAAGGCTAGGCCAGATACACCCACCTGCCAGCAGACATGGCCCAGTCACCAGCATCTCAAAGGAGAAGGTATATGGGGCAGGGCAGTGGGCAGGGCCTGAGAACACGTCTGGGGAGGCAGTTGGTTGCTCCCAGGCCAGCCCTTCCTCCTCTGGGCTGGACACCCCAAAGCAGCTAGTAGGGCTGGAAGGGAGCAGAAAAAGGGTCACTGACCTACTCTGAAAGTCACTAGCCCCTCTAGCTGACTGCCCCCCACCCCTCCTCACCCCATCCATCCCCTAGGGCCCCCTCACCCGAACTAGACCCAGAGAAGCTGAGGAAGGGATGAAGAAAATCACCATAGGCCCAACCTGTCGTCACAGAGCCCTGGAGGCCTGGGGGCCCCTGTTGGGCCTGGCTGGGCCAGTGGGGTGAACACAGTGGGTAGGGCCACATGCATCACCCCATCAGGCCTGGAGGGCAGCTCCCGGCTACTGCACAGGGTCACTGTCATGGTGCCAGCCGCAGCAACAAGGCCTGTGGGCAGTACCAGCGTGGACCGAGCCTGGGCGAGATCCAAGACAAGATGACCTATGATAAGGAAGAAAAGGGGTCAAAGAGGGTTTAGAAGCAGAGGGGATGGGAGAAAATAGTAGTGGGGGTAGGTAATGTGTCACAGAGCTTGGTCAAAGGGGACTTTGTATGGTTGGTAAGACACAAGGCAGGATGATATATGAAGTGGATGATGGTAACAGAGGCAGGTTGATGATGCTGGAGCGATCTAGTTATTACCAGGCAAGAGTACAAGGATATCACAGCTAATAGAGGAGTGAAGGGGGCATATCCATTCCTAAGGTCCTGGAGGGTGTTTCCTGCCCTGCCTGCCCTTTCCTATTCAGTCTTCACTTACCATCATCCTGAAGAGTCTGTCTTGTGGACCGACACCTCCTTCTAGACTGGGACCTGATCTGTTCACAAATCCCCTGCTTATGGAAGGCCAGGGATTCCCTGATGCCTTTTGGAGTTTCTAGCTTCTGGAGGTGGCTAGGGGTAGCAATTTGCTTAGAAGCAAGCTTGAGAACACAAAACTGCATTTTCTTTCTTTTTTTTTTTTTTAAATGTGTTTGAGTGTATTGCCTGATAAGTGCATCTGTGTTGTGCAATGCCTGAGGAGGTCAGAAGAATGGGTCCGATCCCCTGGAACTGGAGTTAGGGACAGTTGTTAGCCACTGTGTGGGTGCTGGGAATTGAACCCTGGTCCTCTGCAAGAGCAGTCAGTGCTCTTAACCGCTGAGCCACCTCTTCATCCCCAAAACTACATTTTCTTACCAAGTAAATACAGGCCATACTTAGAATATAGGTTTCTTTGAGGACTTGGGGGTTAAGAAAGTCTCCATTCCTGTCTGATGTGGATATTATATGTAACGGGCTGGCCCCAGTTTGCCATTACAGACTTGTTTTAACTTCTCCACAATAATCATTTGTTCATCCTTTCCAGAAATACTTGCTGAATAAGTGAAAGGAAGGACAAAATGTAAAGAAGGAAGATAGAAAAAAATAAAAGGCTTCCATTGTAGCCACTGAGGCCTGATGCAGTGAGAAGATTATACAGAGTGGGGCTTTGAGTCTCAGCTCTGTGACTTCTGTGTCCCTTAGCAATTCTCTTGGAAGCTTTAGTTTCCTCATCCATAAAATGGGGAACAATGGGAAACACAACTACACCTCAAAGATTCAGATAAGATCCCTGTGCCTAGGTTTTATAAACTGAAAATCACTATCAACATGAGGTGCTGTAATTACCATCATCCAGGATAATCTGTTTATAAGCCTTTGTTGTTTATGGCATCACCCCTACTTTTCACTTTTTCAATTCCTACTTTTTCAGTCAAATGTTGGCTTCTCTCTCTAAAACATTGCTCAGTCCTGAGCCTAGGTCTTTATTCTTGCTTCTACCTACCTGTGAGAGTTAAGCCAACTCTCAACACCACTGGATTCTGTCCCCCTTCATATCTGGGAGTAAGTCATGTGGGCAGGAATCAAATGAGTATATGAATGAATAAACAAAAGGATGGAGTGTAAACCAAGAACACAGCAGAGGGCAGGACTTTCATCTCCCCCAGCACTTACTGGGTCCCTTTTCCCATGTTCTTTGTGAGATGATGGGACTTGGAGATGGCCAAAACACAGTGGCAAGCTCAGGAACTAAATGCTTATCTGAGAGACAGAAATGCAGATGCAGGGACAATTACTCCCCCTCTTAAGTGCTTCAGACTGGGGAGTAAGAGAAGAGTGTGATCAGTTATTTGTGTGGAGTAAGGGGGAGTTTCTCAAGGATAAATGTTGGAGTAAATCTGAATCTCAAAGAACAAGTACAAAGGTACTAGTGAGAACCAAGGCAGACAGTAGGGATGTGTAAAAAGTATACATATATAGAAGTAACTTTGTAAGGAAGCATTTAATGTATCATGTTTTCAGTGTATTATGTGCCTGGTTCTGTGCTACTGTCTTTATATACATGTTTTTAACCTTTCAAGAGAGACTATGATGTGAGACATGTTAGAAATCTTTTTGGGTCTCCTTGTAGCCCCAGCTGGCCTAGAACTCTTATGTAGACCAAGCTGGCCTCGAACTCACAAAGATCCACCTGCCTCTGCCTCCCAAGTACTGGGATTAAAAGCATGTGCCACCACGCACAGCTAATGTTAGATTATCTTTAAAATTGATTAAATGATTTCTTCAGCCTGAAAAAAAGATTCTCCATGACTTAAAGCCAACAAATTGATAAAGCTTGAAATTACTGTTATCATTAACAGTAGAAAGACACAAATGTTTCTGTGATACTGACAAAATGGACTCAGGAAAGGATTTCTTGTCTATTTTGTGAAACTCTATAGGAAGCCAGGGCGGGTGAGATGGCACATGCCTTTAATCCCAGCACTTGGGAGGCAGAGGCAGGTGGATCTCTGTGAGTTCAAGGCCTGGTCTACATAGTGAGTTCCAAGCCACCTGGGGGCTATAAGGAGACCCTGTCTTCAAAACAAAACAAAACAAAAAACTGTGTAGGAAGTCTCAGAATAGCATCTGGTTCATTATAGTCATTCCACTAAAATTTGTTCAGTGAATGTTCCATGTATATTGCACAGCACCATGGACATCTACTATGGTATAGCTGTTTATTTCTCTCAGTAAGTTACTTTAAATTCCAAATGCTGGGACTACAGGTGTGCTCCATCATGTCTGTCTGGCACAGAGATGTGGAATACTTCCTGGCTTCCTGGGGCCTCCATTCTCCTGGGGTAGCCATAGCAATAATACAATTAACTGTTAAACACACACACACACACACACACACACACACACACACGAAAGTTAGTTTAAAAAACAAACAATAAGAACCTGTGTAAAAGTGCTGTGGTTCCTGGTGTGGGAGGGAGGCTAGAGAGACTGAAAGAAATGAGTGAAATTGCATTTGATTCAGGAGCTAGCCAGTACACAGGTCCACAAGAGGCTTCGCAGAGGTGTGCTTGGGAGGGCCAGCTTGCAGACCCATGCTCTCCTTGCCACACCTTGGAGAGACTGGGCAGTGAGGGTCAGTGGTACCCTCTAAGCTTTGTACTGCTTGCCTTCTCAGTCTCCCTTGCTGCGAACCTCAGACCAGCCCTGGGCCATCTTCCTCCAGCACCAGGTCCAGGCCAGGTGCCCACTCCATGACTATTGGGTAAAGGGATGAAGCAATGAGTGGAAAGTTAAATTGATGTCCGGAAAAAGGAAGCAAGATGGGTGCAAGAACGTAAGCTGTGGCTGGCATTGAAGGGCGCCTGCTGCAGTGAACTCACCCTGCGCGCAGCGGCGGGGCCTGGAGGTCCCCAGTCCCGGGCCCAGAGCGCGGCAGCAGGCGGCCTGTGAGCGGCGCCTGCTCTGAAGCTGGAAGGAGACGCGCCGTCCGGCCGCCTCCGCCTCGAAGCCCGACACCACCTCTGCCTCGGCCAGCGGGTACACGAAGACGCCTGTGAGGAGGAGAGGGCAGAGCGCGGCCTCGAATCCTCGCCGGGCGCTCGCGGCTCCCTCCCCTCGCCCGCACTGGGCCTCACCGTCCACTGGCTGGGGTTGCGGGTTGCGGTAGGTGAGCCGGGCCCGCAGGCTGAGGCAGGGTCCGTTGGCGTAGGCCCGGACCCAAGAGTCGGTGAGGGGCAGCGGCGTCCAGCTGGAAGGGCAGTACAGGCCGGGCATGGTGCCCACCCTGCGCGAACGGCGGCTAGGTGAGGGCCGCCCCACCCTGAAAGCTAGTTACGAGAACCTCAGCGGGTCCCGGACGCTAGCCTGCCGGGGGCGCGAGGCTAAGCCCGGGGCTCCCCCCGCGGGACGCAGGCAAGTGGCGTACGGAAAAGAAGGGGAGGGGCAGCGAAGGCGAGAGGGGCATCCTCGCGGGTTACCTGGGAAGCCGGAGCTCCGCGCAACCGCGAGCAGCGCGGGGACCCGGGGAGTGCAGGGTTAATGGTTAACCCGCACTCCAGGCGCCCGGCAGTCCCGCTGCGGCTGGGGGGGGCACAGCTGTTCCTGCAGCTCTCCGCCCCGCCCCCCGTACCTGCCCTGTTCCTCGGGGCCCCCCCCCCCCCGCTGCCAGCTGTCGGAAGTGGCGCGGGTGGAGAGATGAAGATGCTCTGGGAGAAGAGCAAAGGTTTAAAGGGCCAGCATCTTCCCAGGTGCCCCGAGCTCAGCCCGGGAACACTAGGGCCAGGGTGAGACGGGGAGCTGAGGGGCTGCAGACCGATTTGGAGGGGTCGAGGCTGGGAGAACAAGACCCGGAGAGTGAGGACCGCCTTTGGAAGGTGTCGCGGCAGCAGTTCAGAGCGGTCCGGAGCCCCTCTCCCCACCCTGGCAAAGCTGGCCTGAGCATAAGTGGCTGATGCAGTAGTCTTGGGATCGCCCCCTCCCTCCGGGCAACCCCAGCCTCACCGTCACTTCGCCGAGTTCCGGGCGTCGCGACCCGACTAGAGTGGGGGGTGCCGCCGCGGGACTCCAGGCAGCATCGGAGCTCACAGCTGTCCCGGCGTGCGCTGCATTGCGGCTGAGCTACTGCAGCCCCTGCGGGGGCGCCGGCCCCTCTGTCTGTAGTCCCGCCCGGCGCCCAGAGGCCGCCCTTCCAGCCTGCCTTTGCCCCGCCCGCTGCGTAGGGGGCTGTGGCTGTCGGGCCGGCTCCGAGCGGCTCCCGCTCCTGCCCAGGCCGCCGGAGACAGGCGGGACACCGCAGGGCAGAGAGCTCCTTCCTGCCGCTGCACAGCTCCCACCCGTGAAGGGACAGAGACCCCATCGCTTCATCCTTCACTAGGCGAGGAGTTCCGTGAGTGCGTTGGAGCAACTGAGTCTGCCACCCCCAGCACTGCATTGCCCCACCCGTACCACCCCGCCCTGGGTAGCCTCCCATTCACTGCAGTGACTCTTCCCTCATCACCGCAGTGAACATTCTTCATGCCCGTTTTTCTTTCTAGAGCGGGTCTCTTTTCTTTGCAAAATACTGAGAAATTAGTGCAGAAAATCCCTTTCCCTGCAAGTGCCTTCAGTCTGTGTGCTCACTAAGTGACTACTCCCCTCAATTGAGGTTTCATTACTGTAGCCCCACCAGGGAGCAGCCAGCCCCTGCAGTGCCATCCCCTATCTTTGCTGGGAGTGGAGAGGCTGTGCAGGATGGCGGCTTCCTTGCCGGAGGGCCTTGAGAGCAAAATCATCCAGCGGTCTCAGGGATGCAGACTGACCCTGTCAGAGCAGTGACCCCCATTCATCAGAGCAGCGCCCTAGGGAAAAACATTCTTGTTTGAAAAACAGGTCCCAGCCTGACGCGGTGGCTCATGCCTTTTTAATCCCAGCACTGGAAAGGCAGAGGCAGGTGGACCGCTGTGAGCTCAAGGCCAGTCTTGTCTGCATAGTGAGTTCCAGGCCAGCTGGGGCTATAAGGAGATCCTGTCTCAAAAATACCAAAGAAAGAAAAAAGAAAAAGAAAAACAGTTTCCTTCTTATAGTGACTAGAATCAGCAGGATGGAGTTTCTTGTGTTTGACAGTGTTTCCTGAGAAACATTAGAAAAATCTGCAAGATAACTCTCAGGACCGCAAGGGGAAAGAAAGTGAGGATCCTGGGAAGTGAGCATATTCGTGTCACTCCTGCAACCATTCTTACAGTTGTCCCACTCTGATTCTGGAAGAGGTCGTGGACAGCTGTGGATGGGGGCAGAGAGGAATCGGTTTTCAAGGCAGACCTTGGCCTTGCACCCCCACCCATGAACTCCATCCTGCTGATTCTAGTCACTATCACCACACTGGTCTCCTAGAGCACCCTCAACCCCAACTCTCTCATGTTAACACTACTTAGCAAGATAGAGCCAGCCTGGCTGAAACACTACCAAACTTCTGGAAATGCACAAAGACGATAGGAGAAACGCAGATTGACATACCCAACACACACCCAGTCCACAGGGAGCCCCAGCTGAGTTTCAGGTCTGCTCTTCTCCCCCTCTCCTTCCTCCACTTCCGCAATCTTCCTTTTTCTTTCTGTATTATGCTCTCTCTCTCTCTCTCTCTCTCTCTCTCTCTCTCTCTCATCTTTTGAGACGGTCTCCCTGTAGCTCCAGCTGGCCTGGAACTCATTATGTAGACCAGACTGGCCTTGAACTCACAGAGATCTGTCTACCTCTGCCTCCCAAGTGCTGGTATTAAAGCACGTGCCACCATACTCAGCCCTTAATTTTTGTTTTTAAATATTTTATTTATTATTATTATGTTTTAAAACGCACTGAAAAGAGCTATCACTTTTTAAAAATATTTATTATTTTTATTTTATGTGTATGAGTGTATTGCCTGTATGTGTGTGAGTGCACCAGTGTTGTGCAATGCCATGGAGGTCAGAAGAGGGCTTTGGATTCCCCTGGAACTGGAGTTAAGGGCGGTTTGTAGCCGCCATGTGGGTGCTAGGAATTGAACCCGGGTCCTCTGCAAGTGCAGTCAGTGCTCTTAACCTCTGAGCCATCTCTTCAGCCCCTATTTATTAATTTTTATTTTATGTGTATGAGTGTATTGTCTGGCTGTTTTCTAAGTGCACCTGTGTCGTGCAATGCCTGGGGAGGGCAGAAGACGGTGTCGGATCCCCTGGAACTGGAGTTATGGTTGTCAGCTGCCATGTGGGTGCTGAGAATCAAACCCAGATCCCCTGCAAGAGCAGCCAGTGCCCTTAACCACTGAGCCATCTCTCCAGCCTCCCCTCCCCTTTTGTTTTTTTCAGACAGGGTCTAACTATGTACCCTGGCTGGCCTGAACTCTCTACGCAGATCAAGCTGGCCTCAAACTCACAGAATTTCACCTGCCTCTGCCTCACAAATGCTGGGATTAAAGGCATGCCTCATCACACCTGGATTTTATCATTTAGCTATGGTAAAAATATTCAAAATACTTTCTTCTAATGGTTAAATTATTTTAGTTTTATTTGTATGTGTATATGTGTGAGTATATGCCACGTGTATGGTGGGGGGGGGTGCCCTTGGACTCCAAGATCTGCTGAAGTTGAAGTTACAGGTGGTTGTAAGCCACCTAACCTGGGTACTTATGAACTGAACTCCAGAAAGTGCTCTTAACCACTAAGCCATCTCTTCAGCCCCTCTTCTACCTATAATCACCTTAATGTATAATAGCACACCAGAACTGCTCCCTCCTACCTACCTATGACTTTTGAGTTTGGTTTGAGTCATGGTCCAGGCTGGCTTTTAACTCACCCTATAGCTCAGGATGTCCTTGAACTCTTTTAAAAAACTTTTTTATTGGCTGGGTGTAGTGGCACACGCCTTTGATCCCAGCACTCGGGAGGCAGAGGCAGGTGGATCTCTGAGTTCAAGGCCAGCCTGGTCTACATAGTGAGTTCCAGGACAGCTGGAGCTACAGGGAGACCCTGTCTCATAAAGACCAAAAAAAGAAAAAATAAGGGGGGGGGGCTGGAGAGATGGCTCAGTGGTTAAGAACACTGGTTGTTCTTGCAGAAGACCTGGGTTCCAATCCCACAGCACCCACTATGGCAACTAACAACTATCCATAACTCCAGTCCTGGGGGATCCGACATCCTCTTCTGACCTCCCAGCGTACTGCACGACACGGTGCACTTACCTACATGCAAGCAATACACTCATACACTTAAAATAAAAATAATAAAATTTTAAAAAAACAAAATTTTTTATTAGCATATAATAATTATATATAATGATAGATTTCATTATGGCATTTCCATACATACACATAATATACTTTAATCATATTTACTGCCCATCATCATGTCTTGCTCCCCTCCCACTCCCAAGGATTCCCTTCCTCTTCCCAGATAGTCCCTATAAATACCTTCATTTTATGTATTATTTATTTATCTATTTCCTAGTGACCCAATGAGTTCCATTTCAGTTGCTTAGGAACTTGGACACCTAACCAGTGGCTTCAGTATTGAAGAAAATGTCTCTTCCTCCCCCAGCAACCATTAATTGCTTATAGATCATCACGGACAGGTGAGGTCTCATGAGTCTTTGCCCCCATCATGAGAGAATGTTGGCAGGCCCAATCTCATTCAGATTTTGTGCAGGTAATCACAGCAGCTGTGAGCTCAAGAATGCCATGGCTGTGCCATGCTCAGAAGACTTCCACAGCTCTCCACCCCATCCTCTTATATTTTTTTTATTGTTTTGGTTTGGTTTTTTTGAGACAGGGTCTCACTTTGTAGCCCTGGCAGGCTTGAAACTCCCTATGTAGACCAGGCTAGCCTTGATCTTACAGAGATCCCCTGCCTCTGTTTCCCAAGTCCTGTGATTAAAGGTGTGCACCGCCATGCCTGGCTCTAGTGTTAACATTCTTTCTGCCCTCTCTTCCACTATGTTCCTTGAGCCTTTGAGCTGGTGGTATAGATGTCCCACTTATGGCTGAGCACTCAGCAGTCACTTATTCTCAGCACTTTGATCCATTGTTATACATTTCATACGTATTATTGTATTTGCACCATTTCTACCCCTCTCAGTCCTTCCTCCAACTCCTCCCACGTCCTGCCACCCTCCCAGACCAGTTGTACTTTGATCAGTTCTGGGTCTCTGCATTTACCGCTGCCCACTGCAAAAGGAAACGTCTTAGACCAAAACTGAGTAATCTATGAGGAGAAACATAATTATTCAGAAGGCAATTTGACAGGACCATCATGCCCATTTAGTAAAAGACCATCTTTAACTTTCCACTAGAACCTGTGATCTCTCCTGCGGAGTAAGCCTTAATTCCAATCAGGAAGTGGTTGGTTCCCCAAAAAATGAACTTGCAACTATTGTACCATGAGGCACATCTTGTTTGGCCAGCCAGTTTCTATTTATTTATTAATTTATTGTTTATTATTTCTTTTTGAGACAGGTCATTGTTAGCCACCATTTGGGTGCTGGGAACTGAACCCGGGTCCTCTGCAAAGGCAGGCAATACTCTTAACCACCAAGCCATCTCTCCAGTCTCCAGTTTTTTTTGAGACAGAGTCTCGTTATGTTGCTCAGGCTGGCCTCTAATTCCTTGGTTCAGCTAATCTTTTCGTTTCAGCTTCCCAAGTAGCTGAACTACAGGCTGTACCACAGAGCCCAGTTTTAATTACTTTTATTGTATATAAAATGTTTTGAAGTGTGTATGCAATGTGAAATGACCACATAATATGGCTTTTTTGTTTTAATTTCCAGGGCTTGACATTAAGCCTAGGTTACAAAATCTTCCATCGAGTCTCTCCCAGCTCTAATGTGGCTTTTTTAAAAACAAAAACAAAAAAACAGAGTTACTCTGTAGACTGGGTTGGCCTGGAAATTTGAATTCTCCTATCTCTGTTACTCAAGTGTTGGGATTACAGGTATGGGCCACCATGCCCAGCTCTACAGCTTTCTTGTTTCATTAAAAAAAAAAGTCTTGGCTGGGCATGGCACTGGGGAGGCAGAGGCAGGAGAATCTCTGTGAGTTCAAGGCCAGCCTGGTCTACATAGTAAGTTCTAGGACAGTTTGGGCTATAAGGAGACCCTGTCTCAAAAAGAACAACAACAACAAAAAAGTCTCTTACTTGGGCCTAGATAGAAGGCTTAGTGGTTAAGAGCACTGGATGTTTTGCCAGAGGACTCAGGTTCAGTTCCCAGCACCGACATGGCAGCTAACAACCATCCATAACCCCAGTTTCAGGGGATTGCACGCCCTCTTCTGCTCATTGCAGACATTGCATTCACATGGTCACTTACATACATGTAGGCAAAATACTCATACATATAAAATACCAAATAAAAACTTTAAAATGAAAGAAAAACTTCTCTTCCTGAACTTCATTTTGAAAACTACCATTGGTTTTGACTGACAAAAAGAAAGACTAGACAGAGAAAAGGCACTAGGTCCCCAGGTCATGACAGAAAGCAGCAGTAGGCCGCAGGGTGTCAAGGGGGACAAACAAAAAATAGAAAATGGTAGTCATCTGATCATGCCTCCAATGGTGCCTCTGTGCCTTTAGAGAAGTGTTTTTGTGTCCCCAAACTTCAGAAGTGGCCATATCCTCACTGCTGGGCTCAGGAAGAGTTAGGCCGAGAAGAATTTTACCTCTTATCTATCAAAACCTTGATTTCCAAAGTCTTGGCCACTTCCCCAGTCCCAGACTGAAGGATCACTTCATTCCTCCATTCCTCTATTCCTGGAGTTCATTCCATGAACACTTCTTGTTGGCAACTAGGACATGCTGAAGCTGGAGTTAGCACAGGAAGTAAAACAGCAGTCCCTTTCCATTCATGAAGTATGTCAAACAGTTACACTTTTTGGGGGGGTCTTTTTGAGATGGTCTCCCTGGCCTGGAGCTTGCTATGTGGACCAAGATGGCCTTGAACTCACAGGCAGTCCACCTACCTCTGCCTCCTGAGTGCTGGGATTAAAGGCATATACCACTACACATGGCTAACTTTGATCATTTGATTAACACACTGATTAGTTTCCCAAAGTGTGTGTGCGTGTGTATGTGTGTGTACAAAATAAGGAATTAATACCTTTAATTGTAAAAGCTGACAAGTTCACTTCTGCAGTGTAATTCAACAGCCTCAAGACCTAGGACAGCCAAAGGGACAGCCTGCTGGAGAATTCCCTTTTGCAGGAAGGTTCATCTTTTTGTTTTATTCAGGCTTCAGTTTATTGGATGATGCCCATCTGTGTCATGGACAGCAATCTGCTTACTCAAAATCCTCTATTTTAAATGTTAACCTTGACAGACACAGTGGTACAGGCCTTTAATCTCAGCATTTGGGAAGCTACAGCAGGTGGATCTCTGTGAGTTCAAGGCCAGCTAGACCTAAATAGTGAGGCCTTGTCTCAAAAAATTAACCACAGGGGGCTGGAGAGATGGCTCAGCTAGTTAAGATCATTAGCTGCACTTGCAGACGACCCAGGTTCAATTACCAGCACCCACATGGTGGCTAACAACTGTCCATAATTCCAGTTCAGGGAAAACCAACACCCTCTTTGACTTCCAAAGGCATGGCATGATATAGGTGCACTTACACACATACAGTCAATACATTCATACACATAAATTAAAAATTAACCACAAAACAACATAAATGTTAATCTCATTGATTTTATTCAAGTTTATTTTTTTGAGACAGTCTAATTTAGCCCAGGCTGGCCTCAAACTCACCTTGTGGCCAAGGATGACCTTGAATTCCTGAGGCGTGCACTACCATGCCCAGCTTATGGGGTGCTGGAGATTGAACCTAGTGCTTCAAGCATGCTGGGCAAGCAGTCTACCAACTGAGCTAATCCTAGTTCTGGAACCCTGTATCCATTAATCAATCACTCCCCATTCTCCCTTTCCCCCTCTCAGTCCCTAAAAACCATCAAATATGTTTTCTGTCTCTAGATTTGTCTGGTCTAGATACTATATTTAATTGGGATCACATTGGTGACATTTAAGCTCAATGTCTGGCTTTCTCTTAAAACACTATTAAAAAATCCACCCGTGTTGTATTATCTAGTACTTAATAATCTTTTTATGACTGAATAATAGTACATCATATGGATATGCCACATTTTATTTATCCATTCATCTGTCAATAGACATTTTGATAATTTCACTGGGGTACAAATAAAAAGGCAGCAGAGCACAATGCTGAGACCAATGTTGAACACATAATGACTTCCTAAATTATTATTACTGGATCCTTTGATGTCTGCCTTGTGCAGGTGCAACAGTTAATTAATTTATTATTAGAAATTCAGCTGACAGGACCAGACATGGTGGCACATGCTTAGAATCCCAGCACTAGAGAAGCTAAAGCAGGAGAACTGTCAGCAAGTTCAAAGCCATCCAGGATATACAGCAAGATCTTGTCTCAAATAAAAAGGGCTGGGCTGGGTAGGGCATGGTGGCCCCTGCCTTTAATCCCAGTACTTGGGAGGCAGAGGCAGGTGGATCTCTGTGAGGCCAGCCTGGAACATGGTGAGTTCCAGGCCAGCTGGGCCTACAAGGAGACCCGGTCTAAAAACAGATTAAAAACAAGTGTTGAGAAATATAGCTCAGTTGGGGGCACGGTGCTCACCTAACATGCACAAAGCCCTGGGTTAATCCTCAGCACCAAGTAAGCTGGGCATGGTGGTACATGTCTGTAATTGTAGCTGTAGGAGGCAGAGGCAGGAAGAACAGAAATTCAAGGTCATCCTCCTCTAGCAAATTGAGGCCAGCAGGAACTACATGAGATCATCTCAAAAAACAAACAAACAAACAAACAAACAAACAACAACAAAACAAATAAGGGCTGGAGAGATGCTTAGCGGTTAAGAGCATTGGCTGTTCTTTCAGAAGACCAGGTTCAGTTCCCAGCACTCACATGGCAGCTAACAACCATCCTAACTCTAGTTCCAGGCAATCTAACACCCTGTGACGCCAGTTCCAGAGGATCCGATGCCCTCTTCTGACTTCCTCAGGCATTGTACAACACTCATACACATAAATAAATATAAATTTAAAAAAATAGAAAAGCTCAAAGAAAATAAAGGCTAAAGTAAGATTGCCACACAGATGTTCATCAACCTGTGCCTTCTGAGGGTCTGCTTGTCCCAAGGAATTCTAAATAAGGTTATTTTCTAACTTAAAAAACAAAATAAAACACCCAAAACAAAACAAGGATCAATAAAGCAGTGAGCCTTAGAACAAATACTAATGATCATTGTAATGGCTAGTTGAGCTTCTGGAGACTGAGGCAGGCAAGTTTAAGAATAGTTTAGCAATCACACCCTTCTCTGACCAATGCACCCAGCAACCTGTTAGCAACCTAGGAGCTCACCTGCATCAAGGTGCATGCACATCCCACTCTGAACAATGGATTAAGTTTCTTGGACAGTTTCTATTCAAACATATTCCCGTCGTATCTGGGTTCAAGGGAAGGAGAGTCAAGCTGGCTGAACTGGCTTTAAGTTGCGTGGGCAAGGCAAAGCTGTGTTTCCAAGTGAACTTTTAGGGGGAATCCTCTATTTACTATCTTATGCCTATGCACAATTGGGTGTGCATATGATTAAAATCAGATGCATCACGGGAAGGGACATGTATGGTAAGCAAAGGCTCGTGTAATCTAAACCAGTCAATCAAAAAAGAGAATCATCCAACTACACCTCTAGTAACCAATCTCTGTGTTCTCTTGAATCCTATAAAAAGTAATCCCAAACCATAACCAGGGCCCTTCTACTTTCTGATGTGGCCTGTTGCTCTTTTGTGTATTCTGACCTGTTCTATAGTTTTGCTTTAGTTTCCTAGCTATTTTGTAATAATTCTTGACCAGGAAACATCCAGCTCAGATCCTGACCACCAGCAACAAACTCATGATGAGACTTTTGCTTGTATTATTTAACAGTTGTCTTAACTCTCTAATATATTTACAGATTAGAGAATCTCAGGTGCAAAGAGGCTTCATTTGCTAAGGTCACACAGCTATTATAGAATCCAGACACAAATGCACTTCTTTAGAGTGGGCCCCCTAGTTTATGAATTAAAAGAAACTGAAAGGCTGAGGACATAACTCAGTAAAGTGCTTGCCTTGCAAACATGGGAACTTGAGTCTGAGCCCCAAACATGTACAAAGCCATGTGCGGTGGTGTATGCCTGTAATCTTACTTGTGGTGATTGGTAGAGGCTCCCTGGCCAGCTAATTTAGCTTACTTGGTAAAGTTCCAGGCCAATAAGTAACCTTGTCTCAAACAAAAGGTAGAAAGCACCTGAAGACTGACACTTGAGGTTGTCCCCTGGCCTCCACATACATGCATGTGCACATATGCACCCCCACATGTGCACCCACCCACACAACATATAAAAATGCATACATAAGGGCTGGGTGTGGTGGTGCATGCCTTTAATCCCAGCACTCGGGAGGCAGAGGCAGGCAGAGCTCTGTGAGTTCAAGGCCAGCCTGCTGCTCTACATAGTGAGTTCCAGGCCAGCTGGGGCTGCAGGGAGACCCTGTCTCAAAAAGACCAAAAAAAAAAAAAAAAGCACACATACAAACATTTTACAAAAGAAAAAGGCTGAGTATAAGATATAGCTCAGTTGGTGAAGTACTTACCTAGTATGCATGAACCAATGAATGTTCAATCCTCAGCATTTCATAAACTAGATATAAGGGTGCACCCACATAATCCCAGTACTTGGGCAGCAGAGGCAGGAGGATCAGAAGTTCAAGGTCATCCTCAGTTATATATTGAGTTCAAGACTACCTGGGCCTAGAGTCCCATCTCAAAAAACCACACACACACACACACACACACACACACACACACACACAGAAATAAGAAAAAAATCAAATTGAAGCCCAGTGTGGTGGCACATGCCTATAATTCCAGCACTTGGCAATGGAGGCAGGAGGAAGAGAGTTCAGATCTACTCTCAGTAACGCAGCAAATTCAAGGTTAGTTGAACTACAAGAGAGCCTGTCTCAAAAACCAAAACATAGTGCAAAAAAAAGAAATGAGGATGGGGATGAAGAGATTGCTCAGGAGTTAAAAGCCCTTCTTTTCCAGAGGACCCAAGTTCGGTTCCCAGCACCTACATCAAGCAGCAAACAACTACCTGTAACTCCAGCTCCAGGTGACCTCTTCTGGCTTCCACAGGCACCTGCATACATGTGGCACACATTCATAGACACATAAAAATGAAAAACAAAAATTTTTGAGACTGTGTCCCCCTTGTTTCCTCTTGAAGTGATGGCAAGGAACTTTCAGATAAAAACAGTGAATGCTTATTAGGTTCTTATGCAGTAGGCATGATTATTACCAGTGCTCTTCCTGTACTAATTCAACCAGTCTTTACAATGACCTTGTAGACTGGCATAATTATCCACTTTTTTTTTTTCCTTTTTGAAGCAGGGTCTCCCTGTAGCCCCAGCTGTCTTGGAACTCACCATGTAGACCAGGCTGGCCTTGAACTCACAGAGATCCACCTGCCTCTGCCTCCCAAGTGTGGGGACTACAGGCGTGCACCACCACGCCCGGCTAATTATCCACATTTTATGGGCGAAAAGATAGAGCTGGGGTTGGAGAGATTTTTCATTGCTCAGTGGTTAAGAGCACTAGCTGCACTTCCAGAGAACCTCAGTTCTTAGCATCCACCTTGGACAGCTCATAATCACCTGTAATTCCAGGGGATCTGAGACTCTCTTCTGACCTCTGCTGGCACCTACACACAGTGATACACATACACAGAAAATTAAAAAGATATATATTTTGGCCAGATACGGTGGCACACGTCTTTAATCCCAGCACTCAGGAGGCAGAGGCAGGTGAATCTCTGTGAGATCAAAGCCAGCCTGGTCTACATAGTAAACTCCAGACTAGCTGGGGATACAGGGAGACCCTATCTCAAAAACAAAAACAAAAACAAAAACAAAAAATTGTTGGGCATGGTGGCATATGCCTTTACTCCTATCGCTCAGGAGGCAGAGGCAGACAGATCTCTGAGTTCAAGGCCAGCCTGGTCTACACAGTGAGTTCCAGGCCAGCTGGGGCTACAGGGAGACCCTGTCTCAAAAAAACCAAAAAAAAAACAAAAAACCAAAAAACAAAAAAAAAACGTTGATGTGGCTACAGGGCTGTGCTAAGGCACAGGGCTAGTTGGCTGCTACTGTGTCATGTCGAATACAGATGGCACACTGATGCCGGCTTTTAAAGCTCGTGTTTTGTTGGTGGCAGTGGTTTTTTTTTTTTTTTGGAGACAGTCTCACTATATACACTACGCAGTCCCAACTGACCTGGAAGATCTGCTTCTGCCTTCTGCCTCCCAGCCTTGGATTAAAGGGGGTGGGGAGATAAATACGCACATACACTCACACATATATGGCCAGGAATGGTGGTACATGCCTTTAATTGCAGCACTTGGGAGGTCGAGTCAGGTGGATCTTGTGAGGTTGAGAGCAGCCTGGTTGGAGTTTCAGGCCAGCCAGGGGTACACAGTGAACAATCTGCTGTCAGAGACCTTTCCCTTGGCTGACCTCTGAAGCTCAAAGGCCTGATATGGGCAGAATAGCTCTAGGGTAAGCAGCTAGAGGACTGCTTCCCAGTTGAGTGGGATTTGCCAATACAGCAGCTGGTTATTGTGGAGTCTGGAATGATCAAGAGCGACTTCTTGCCCTTCAGTGCAAGGCTAATCTTTCTTCTCATCCCGTGTTTTCTGAAATAGGGCTGGCTAACACTACTGACTTTCCATTCCTCTGGACCACTGACTTCTGCCATTGCCGGTCTCATCTCCAAATGTAATTCATTCATCTAGAATTCCTGAAGTGTAGGCTTCTCATTGTATATCTTGACTCTTCAGTTCTTTCATGGGACTGTAGATGCCATCTAGTGTTGCCTCCTAGCAGAGAGGCCTTTTCTGGAGCATTATGTGAAGGCAGTCTGGGTACCTACAGCTTGTAAGTCCACACTGGTCCATGTCTAGTCACTCAAAGGAATTTCTCCTTTTCCCAGTCTTTCAAATCATAGCCTGGGCAAACAGAAAACCCTTTTTGAATGCTTCTACATTACACTTGGCAGCCAGTCCTTACAAGTTGCACAAAGAGTGGGTGTTCAAAAGCTTAAAAGATTTGCTTTACTCAGCTTCTACTGGTGGCCCCTCAGTACTGAGACTTGCCCTGACATCAGCGCTATTCCAATGTGTTTAGTGTACAAAGTTCTCACAGGAACCTGAAGGACTTGCGATAATTCTTAAGGGGTTCACAAACTGGGAGGGTTTCAAGGCCTGAGCTTGGCAAACTGACAGGCACAGGTCCTATAGCTGCCCAAATACTTATCTGTGGGCTTGAAGTTGGAAGAGAATTATCTGGCTGTGACAAAAATTCTCATGACTGCCACAGGGATGTACACAGAAAACACTCACTGTGGTCTTCTGAGAGCAAGGGGAGCTGAGGGCGTAGACAGATCAGCAGCCCTTGTGCTAGCTTCATCAGTCCACCACTCTGTGGTGAACAGAGCCTTCCTGTTTGGATCTGGGATGTCATCTAAAGGTTCATGGCTTGGATGCCAACGAAGTAATGCTCAGAAGCAGGGCTTTGAAGATCATGTGGTCTCTCTCTCTCTTTTTTTGGTCTCCCTGTAGCTCCAGCTGTCCTGGAACTCACTATGTAGACCACGCTGGCTTTGAACTTAAGAGATCCAGCATGCTTCTGCCTCAACCCCTGGGATTAAAGGTGTATGCCACCACGCCCTGCTGAAGATTATGTGGACTCTTATCAATGGATTCATACATTAGGGCTCAGAATTTGAGTCATTGGGAGATGACAGAAACTCAGGTGAGGCTGGGCCTGTTGGCGCATGCCTTTAATCCCAGCACACTGAGGTAAAGGCAGGTGATCTCTGTGACTTCAAGTCCAGTCTGGTTTACATAGTGAGTTCCAAGGTAGCTGGAGCTACAGGGAGACCCTGTGTCAAGAAAAAGGAACAGGAAGAAAGAAGAAAGAAGAAAGAAAAGAAAGAAAGAAAGAAAGAAGAAGGGAGGGAGAGAGGGAGGGAGGGAGGGAAGGAAGGAGGGAAGGAGGGAGGGAGGGAAGGAAGGAGGGAAGGAGGGAGGGAGGGAGGGAAGGAAGGAGGGAGGGAAGGAAGGAAGGAGGGAGGGAGGGAGGAAGGGAAGGAAGGAAGGAAGGAAGGAGGGAAGGAAGGAATTAAGGAAGGAAGGGAAGGAAAGAAAAGGGATCTCTGGGATCACAAGCTTATCAGACATTTCTTTTTGTTATAACACAATTTGAGCCCTTGACAAAGGTCATTCATGAATTTGCTTTCACATAATTGAAGGAACTTTCAAGAACAAAATATATTTCTGCTAGAAATTCTTGATTATTCTAGGAAGCTGAGGTCTTACAAAACCAACAAAGGAAGGAAGGAAACACACACACAGACACACACATACAAGTTAAATACATGGAGATTTCTGACTTCAC
>NW_008336851.1:295152-313683 GCF_000622305.1 Nannospalax galili | reverse complement strand
GAGGGAAGGAAGGAGGGAGGGATCTAGTTGGAGAATGGGTCCTTGGAATTTCTGACCTGAGCTGCTGTTTCCGCCTCATGCTCTCCGCTATGATGTTCTGCCACACTATGGGTACAGAAGCAACAGAGCCAAGTAACCATGGACTGAAATTTATGAAACCATTTGGTGAAATAAACCTTTCCTTATTTTTAAAGGTACTTTGTCACAATAGAAGGCTAGCTAACATCTCTGAGTTCGAGGCCAGCCTGGGCTACACAGAGAGCTCCAGGCCAGCCATTGAGAGCTTCAGGCCAGCCACGGCTATATAGTGAGACCATGTCTCAAAAAACCAAAACCAAAATCAAACCGAAGTATAGCTGCTAAATCCCCAAGAAATAACTTATTGAACCATACACCTATTAAACAATTCTCCTTCCTCCTCTTTTTAAAAAGAGATGATCCAAACTCTTGGACTTGAGATGATCTGGCTTCAGCCTCTGGAGTACCTGGGACTATAGGCACATGCTAGTGCATATGGCTTCCCTCTTAAAGTTCTGCTTAATTTAAAAGACACGAGATGTCCTACTTCTAGTTAGACAATTCCCCACCACCCAGGCCTCTCCTACATGGTTAGAAGAAAAAAAAAGAACATGAAATCACTACTGCAAACTAGGAACAAGAATAGTTTCTCTTGAGGCCTGAAGGTTCAGATCAGAAAAACAGGGGGAGCTGGGCCAGAGTTCCTGGAGAAAGCAATTGGTAAACTACGTGTGAGGCGTTTCCAAATAAACTTCAAACTTAGTAGCAGCAGGGGCTGAGACAGCTGAGCCTAAAACTCCTCAGGTGCAGCTGAGACCAGGCTACGGCACAAACACGTGATCCCAATAGTTTAACTCTGCATTCCTCCAGCTCAAGTCCATCCCAGGGGCAGGCAGTTGACGTCTCCCCCAAGGGGCAAGACTGGTACTGTTGTTGCTTCCACTGTGTGATTCATATAGGCATCACAGGAGAACGCCCACCTTCACAGTAGGCTACCATGGCAGCCTAACCAGGAAGCAACAGAGATGAGGCAAGAGAGACGCAGGGGGATGTTTAATTTACATAGCAGCCATGTAGGGCCCTGTTAAACTGGGCAGTGGGGTATTTATAATCCCAGATGACATCCCCTATCCCTTTTCCTTGGGACACAGTCCTCACAGGCCCTTGGACAGGTCTCCCCACATTGTGCAGAGGACGTTCCAGTTAAAATGCAAAGAGAAATTTGGGGAATAAGGCTGTCCCCAAATAGAGAAAGTCCTAAGCCTGGAGTTGGTTGCCTACATGGTAGCCCAGGGGTCTGCAAGACCAGTCCATGTCCTAGGCACAGTCCTCAATCAGCCTGGTGGTCCTAGAGGAAGCCCTCTCGGCGGAACTGTTCTTGGAGGAGGGCACGGTACTGATCAAATCCTCCCTCGACCCGGGTGACACTGCCTCTCTCACACACCCACAACTCCTGGCACACCAGCCGAATGAGGCGCTCATCATGAGATACGAGAATGACGCCACCCTGAAAGACAGAAGAGGAGGTGCTCAAGGGAACAGACATCAAGTTCGGGGTGGGGGCAGTGAGACTGAAGCCTGGGGAGAAGCAGTCAATGCTAAAGTATACTCACCCTGAAGTTGTTGAGAGCACGGCCCAGAGCCTCAATTGTCTCCATGTCCAGGTGGTTTGTGGGTTCATCCAGAATATAGAAATTGGGGCTAGAAGGCAGAACACAAGAAGGTAAGGAGCTATGAGATAGGGTGGGGTAGGAGAAAATGAATCCCTATGGAACAAAAATAATCATTTTGTCCTGGGCAAGAAGGGGAAATGAGAAGGCAAGAACTCAAGAAAACAAGGCCTTACCAGGGCATGGTCATTTGAGCAAAGGCCACCCGGCTCTTCTGGCCCCCAGATAAGCTTGCAACAGGGCGCATAGCCAGTTCTCCAGAGATGCCATACCGGCCCAACTGGTGACGATATTCCTCTTCAGGGCGCCCTGGAAAAGGCCCCCATCAGATGGGCTCTTGGCGAACTCCTTCATTTATTCCCTAGCCCTGATTTTCAATACCCATGTCCTTATACCTAGACTTGGGTAGGCTGCTCTACACCAACCCCAAGGCAGGCCGAGCTGCAAGGGTTAGCTGGACCCTCGTCTCAAATCCTATCCCTAACACACCAGGAAACTTGCGTGCCAGGAGCTCCACAGCACTGACATTCAGGTCTAGCTGCTCCACATGGTGCTGGCTGAAGTAGCCAATCTTCAGATTCCTGTAGGCAGAAGTGAAGGCAGAAGGCACTGACTCTAAAGGGGCATAGGTCGTGTCCGAGTATAGGAGTGTGTACATGCAATTGCTGGGGAGGATCCCTTACCTGTGGGCATGCCTGACACCCCGAATAGGAGCCAGGTCCCCCATGAGCAGCTTCAGCATAGTAGACTTCCCAGTGCCATTCTCTCCAACCTGCAAGATGCATGAGCATGTCAGCAAGTGTGCATATGTGAAACACAGACAGGAGTAGGGAGGAGGGAACCTGTAGTCTCAATCATTCCTACAACCAAAAACTCTAAGGAACTAGGCATGTAGGGCCACAAAGGGAACCAATATCTGAATACTTGCTAAGGGGTGAGGGTTACTCCTCCCAATAACAAGGAAGAGGCTATCCCCCATTTCTTTTTCTTTTGGGGGGAGGATCTTTTTGAGTTAGGGTCTCCTTGCAGCCCCAGCTGGCCTGGAACTATGTAGATCAGGCTGGACTTGATCTCACAGAGATTCGCCTGTCTCTGCCTCCCGAGTGCTGGGATAAAAGGCGTGAGCCACCATGCCTGGCTTATCCCCCACTTCTTTTCATATTTGAGAGCACATGTGTGAAAGTACATGTATGTATGTATGTATGTATACCCAAGATAGATATCAGATGTCTTCCTCAATCACTCTTCACCTTAGATGTTGAGGAAGGGTCTCTCACTGAACCCAGAGCTCACCATTTTGTCTAATCTGGCTAGCCACTTTGCTCTGGATAGTCCTTGTCTCCACTTTTCTTGCGCACAGGATTGTAGGAGGGCTGCCACACCCACCTGACTTGAATGTAGGTTCTGGGGCCTGAGTTCTGGTCTTCATGTTTGGGCATCAAGCACATTACCTGCTGTGCTAGGTCCTCTTACCTCTCTTTTGAGGAAAAGGAAACTTCCTAGAATCAGGCTAGGAAATGGTGTATCCTGACTCTACTTATGCTCTTGCTTTAATGTCCCATGACTGAAATAACTCAGAACAAGAACAGTGAGGTAAATCACTGCTCTGTGTATTTATAAAATGCCATATGCCAGGCTTCTCATTTCTGAGGGTGGCCCTGTAGGCTAGAGAGGACAAAGCAGCAGTATGAGCATAATTTCCTTCGCCCAGGTCCCACCTATTTCTCTGTACTCCTCGTATAGCCTCAGGATTGGCTCAATCCACACTTGCTAGTAGGGTAGGAAACTCCCAGGACACAGAATGGAGAGGAAAAACCATACCACGCATATGCGAGACTCAAGATCAGCAGAGACAGACAGACGACTGAAGATGATGTGTTTAGGATCGTAGTAGAAATCCACCTCATCTAGCTGCAGAATTGGCGGTGAAAACTTCTCAAACCCATCTGGAAACCTGCAGGAAGTGAAGTGCACAGTGTGGACGGGCCCAGAAAGAGAAGTGTCCGTTAGATCCCTCGGCTTAGAACTCACTTCATCACCACCTCTGATTCTTTGTCCACTGGCTTCAGCTCGGGTCTAAGAGGAGAGAGAGAAAAATGATTACTTTAAGAGTAAATTTAAGGGCTGAAGAGATAGCTCAGCGGTTAAGAGTACTGACTACTCTTGCAGAGGACCCGGGTTCAATTCCCAGCACCATGGCAGCTAAGAACCATCCTTAACTCCAGTTCCAAGGGAATCCGAAGCCCTCTTCTCACCTCTGGGGCATTGCACAACACGGGTGCACTCATATACATGCAGGAAATACACTCGTACACATGCAATAAAAATAATAAATAAAGGGCTGTGCGTGGTGGCGCACACCTTTAATCCCAGTACTCGGGAGGCAGAGGCAGGTGGATCTCTGTGAATTCAAGGCCAGCTTGGTCTACATAGTGAGTTCCAGGACAGCTAGGGCTACAGGGGGACCATGTCAAAGTCAAAAAAGAACAAAAATAAGGGCTGGAGAAAAGGCTCAGCAGTTGAGGTCATTGGCTGCTGTTGCAGAAGCCAATGCTTCTGGGGCTTGGTTACCAGATCCCACATGATTGCTAACAACTGGCTGTAACTCCAGTTCCAGGAGATTCCATGCCCTTTTCTGGCCTCCGTGGGCATTTTATGTAGAAATGTACTTACATGCATGCAGGCAAAACACTCATATACAAAATAGAAATGAATATTTTTTTTATTTAAAAATAAATATGAGCTGGGCGTAGAGGCACACGCCTTTGATCCCAGCACTCAGAAGCAGAGGCAGGCAGATCTCTGTGAGTTGGAGGCCCGCCTGGTCTACAGAGGGCGTTCCAGGCCAGTTGTGGCTGCAGGGAGACCCTGTCTCAAAAAGACTAAAAGACTCAAAAAAAAAAAAAATTGGTCTGGAGAGATGGCCCAGCTGGTAAGAGCACTGACTGCTCTTGCAGAGGAACATGGGTGCACCTACCTACATGCAGGCAATATACTCATACACATAAAATAAAAATAATAAAATATTAAAAATAAATAAGGATTTTGGGGGGGGCGTGGGTCTTGAGACAGGGTCTCCCTGTAGTCCCAGCTGGCTTGGAGCTCACTATGTAGAGCAGAGTGGCCTTGAACTCACAGAGATCCACTTGCCTCTGCCTCCAAGTGCTGGGATTGAAAGTGTATTACCATCATGCCCGGCTGTTATTTTTTTAAATCTTTTTACAGAATTAAAAAAAATCTATTTTATTTATTATTTTTATGTGTATGAGTGTTATGCCTGCATGTAGGTAAGTGCACCCATGTCCTGCAAGGCCTGGGGAGGTCAGAAGAGGCTGTCGGATCCCCTGGAACTGGAGTTACAGACAGCTGTTAGCTGTCATGTAGGTGCTGGGATTCGAACCCAGGTCTTCTGCAAGAACAGTGTTCTTAACTGCTGAGCTCCTTTTTTTTAAATCTTAAAAATTAAAATAAATAACAAGAAAAGGTAGGCCAGGTTACTTAGCTACATTATGAGAAAGCTTGTCACAAAAACAAAAACAAAAACAAACAAACAAAACAACCCTCAAAAACACCCAACTTTAAGCTAGGTATGGTACACGCCCATAATCTTACCATTTAGAAGGCCAGGACAGGATAGCAAGCTGCAGACCAGCCTGGGCTACAAAGTGAGACCTACAGAGTCCCACCTTCTACCCCAAACCCTACTTTATTATAACTAGGGTTGTAGCTCAGTTGTAGAGCACTTGCCTAGTTTGTATGAAGCTCTGAGTTCAATCCCCAGCATCCGGGGTGGGGGAGGCAAGAAGAAGCTGAAGGGAACTAGAGTAACAGCTCAGCGGTTAAGAGCACTTCCTTTTCTTGCTGAGGACCCAGTACTCACATGGCAGCTAACAACTGTCTATAACTCCAGTTCCAGGGATCTGACTCCCTCTTCTGACCTCCATGTATATGCACACATGTGGTGCACTTATATACATACAGGCAAAACATTCAAACACAAAAAATAAAAATAAATTAAAAAATTTTATCTACCTTAAGGGTCTGGAGAGATGGCTCAACAGGTAAGAGCACTGACTGCTCTTGCAGAGGACCTGGGTTCGATTCTCAGCACCCACATGGCGACTACAAATAGTCTTTAACTCCAGTTCCAGGGGAATCCAAAGCCCTCTTCTGACTTCTGTGGCATTGCATGACTCGGGTGCACTCACATACATGCAGGCAATACACTCATACACATAAAATAAAAATTAAAAAAAATTTTTTTTAAATCTACCTAAGTTTTATCTACATAGCACATGGTAAGTAAGAGTACCAGATTGGTGTAACTAACCTTCTTGGGTGTTTAACAGCCATACTTTGAGGCCTGTACTAATCTGGTCAGAGGGACTTGCCCTACAAGGTCAACTCCAGGGGACTATAGCGCATCTCTCGAAATGTCCTGTAACTGTGGTGGTCACCTGTCCTCTTGTTTAGGGAGGCCATGGAGACCTCACCAGATGGGCTTGAACCAGTGTCCAGTCTGCAAAGAGGAGGGTCAAACACAGAGGAAAGCATTTCCTCACAACTTCCAAGTGAAGCCAGCCATGGTTGAGCAGGACCTTTGACTTATCCTCAAATAGACGGAACTGGTAAAAGGAAGGCCTAAGGAGCCCGGGGCTCCTCCTAAGCCCATGTGACCCCTGAGGACCAGATCCTCAACTGACCCTAAAAGTAAAAGTAAATTAATTTGGGCCAACTGCATGGTCTTAAACACCCAAAATGAAAAGTATAACCAAAAATTCAAGTAATAAGTATATTTCTTTAAGAGTCCAAAGGATTGCATTTCCCAGACATTAGACTTAAGTTCATATAAAATATTATTTAAACAATTATTTCTCATTAATGATTTTGTTCTTAACAAGAATGTTCAGGTATAAGACTTCAAATCTTGGTCTACAATACTGTAGTGCCTGTCTGCAGCTAAGGGAGACAACCCAGTATTGTTCTAAAAATGATGGCTGAATTTAGTTTCTCTCCCTGTCTAGAAGTCATTTAAAAGAAAACTGATTCACCCAGCATGGTGGTGCACGCCTTTAATCCCAGCACTTGGGAGGCAGAGGCAGGTGGATCTCTGTGAGTTCAAGGCCAGCCTGGTTTACATAGTGAGTTCCAGGACAGCTGGGGCTACAGGGAGACCCTGTCTCAAAAAGACCAAAAAGAAACAAAAAGATAGAAAACTGATTCTAGCCACTCCAACAGCTATTAAAGTGCCTGAAAACAAATCATGAGCTCATCGCTTCTGAGTCCAGCCTTGGCAGCCAAAAGGAAAATGTGGAGGAATCCAATAAATGGATGCTTTTGGAAGCCCTCTTCAGGAAATTCTAATGGACTTTAATTTGGACATTTAAAATTTGCCCTGTTCTAACCTTTTCTGGTTCCTTGTCTAGAACTTGTAATGCTAACTACTCTTGCCTACTTCTCCTTCACATCTCCCAGGCACTGGTCAAGGACTTTCTTTACTCCCTACAGTTAAGAGTTATACAATTTGGGAGTCTTTTAGATAGACCCACTGAAGGGGGTACCCCAATTGTCTCACTCTGCATCATCCCTGTTCAGCATCGAAGAAACCAGAGTGGTCTTTGTCCCAATTCCCCACTGGCCAATTTGGGGTAACCACTTCAGGGGATGGGATAATAAAAATAAGGAGGCAGAAATTGGCTAGGCAGTCAGGGCAAAAAGACCCCAAAGAAAAGTAGCTAGTTTCTTGACTAAAAGTCAAAATGTCCTTGGGTCTCTTAGCAGCCTGGTCTGTATCAAAGTCCAGAAATATCAAAAGTATTTAAGTGCTTCTGTCTAATCCCTAAAATTTAAAGGTTACCTCTTCAGAGGAGGGGAAATGTTAGAGCAACATTTAGCCCCATAAGTTCTCAGGAAACCTGGGTTCACTCTTTTAGGCCCCTGAAACCACTTGCTGGGCACGCACCTTCAGTCTCACTAAGTACGTAACTACAGAATAGCTAGAATGGGACTCTCACCACGGAGACGTGTGCGTACTGGGCCATGTTCTCCCCTACACTGAAAAACAAATTTGTTTTAGGCTTCTAAGCACTCAGATAGAGACAATGGGCATCCATAGGACTCCATCAGCAGTTAGGACAGGTTAACTCCCTAGCTAAAATGGTGCTACAAAACAGAAGAGGGCTGGACCTACTGTTCCTAAAGGAAGATGGCTCATACATGGTGAGGTTTGCTGGTTTTTGTTTTTTTTTAAATAATTAATTTTTTTAATTTTACGTGTATGAGTGTATTGTCTGCATGTATGTGAGTGCACCTGTATCGTGCAATGCTGCAGAGGTCAGAAGAGGGCTTCGGATTCCCCTGGAACTGGAGTTAAGGACGGTTTGTAGCCGCCATGTGGGTGCTGGGAATTGAACCTGGGTCCTCTGCAAGAGCAGTCAGTGCTCTTAACCGCTGAGCCATCTCTCCAGCCCCAAGGTTTGCTGTTTTTATACCAATAATTCAGGTGTAATTGAGTTTTACTGGGAGTCTGGTAATATTCCTATTAGCTTTTATGGTGGGCCCATGCCTCCTAAACTGTCTAACTGGATAGATTAAGAGGTGTCCAAATGCCATCAAATTAGGGTTCTAAGGACCCAAAATGAGCCTCAAAATCAAAACAAGTCAAAGATTTGACTTATGTCCCAGAGCCAGTGGGGAATACCCCAAGTGCCTCCATTTTATGTAAGTTTAACTGGTCAATCATCTGGTCATAGGACCACTCCTAGGAAGGCAGGTTATGCTAAATAGATGGGCGGAATACCTAGTGTGTTAATGAGATAGAGACTTTTTCCTGCCTGTAATCTTGTGGGGAGAGAGGCACAGAACTTGCTGGCTACAGCCATGTAGCCACGTAGTCTATGAGTTGCCAGCTCCCCTGAATTCTTCAGGGAAGAGTGATTTCCCTTCTTCTTCTTCATGCTTTTCTTACTGAACATGCTTTCTTTAAGGCTTTGGGCTACCCCTATTATCTTGCATTTCTTTACTTTCTCTAAAGCTGCTTCTCCCAGCCATGTGGCTACTAGTCAGCCACGTGTCTGACCTCTCAGGCAGGCTCTAAACCTGCATGGCCTCATGGCTCTTTCTTCTTACCATTCGCCTCCTCAAGGCAGAGGCCGCTGGGCATGGTGGTGCATGCCTGTAGTCCCAGCACTTGGGAGGCAGAGGTAGGCGGATCTCTGTGAGTTCAAGGCCAGCCTGGTCTACATAGTGAGTTCCAGGACAGCTGGGGCCGCAAGGAAACCCTGCTTCAAAAAAAAAAAAGATCAAGGCAGAGGCCAAGATTACCAGCTTGCCTGCCCTGAGGACCTTTTTTTCTTTAAAATTCTAATAAAACTGTAAAAGCTTGAAAAAAAAAAAAAAAAGGAAAAACAGCTGGATAAAGTGGTGCTTTCCTCTAAGCCCAACACTTAGAAGAGGTGAGTTTGAGGCACAGCAGGATCATGCCTCAAAGAAAAAATCTGATGGGTGCTAGAGAGTGAGTCCCTGTTCCTAAGAAATTTTAATAAAATTTTTTTAAAAAAATCAACAATTGAGCTGGGTGTGGTGCACATGCCTTTTAGTCCCAGCACTCAGGAGGCAGAGGCAGGAGGATCTCTATGAGTTCAAGGCCAGCCTGGTTTACATAGTGAGTTCCAGGGCAGCTGGGGCTACAGGTAGACCCCGTGTCAAAAAAACCAAAAAAAAAAAAAAAAAAATTAAAATTAAAAAAAAAATCCAAAACAACGCCCCCCCCAATAAAACCCCACAATGAGTTATTAATTTTCATTCATTAGGATGGTTGCAACTATAGAGTTAAGAACAAATGTTGGCAAAGATGTGGAAAAACTGTAGGTCTCATACATTGGTGGTAGGAATGAAAAATAATGCATCTGTTTTAAAAACTAGTCTGGCACACCAAGAGCGGTGGTGGTAGGTAGTGCCAGCACTTGGGAGGCAGATGCAGGAGCACCTAGACTTCCTGGTTAGCCTGGGCCATAAATTAAGATCCTATCTCAAAACACAAAAACCAAAAAACCAGATCTGCCAGTGGCTTGGGGATATAGCTCAGTTAGTAGAGTTCTTGCCTAGTATGCACGAAGTCCTGGGATCAATCTCTAACACTGTCTAAATCAGGTGTGGTGGTGTATGCCTATAATCCCAGCACTTGGGAGGCAGAGGCCAAAGGACCAGGAGTTCTTGGCTGCATAAGAGTTTGAAGCTAGTTTAAGCTACAAAAGACCCTATCTCAAACAAAAGCAAACCTCGTCTAGCAGATACTTGAACATTAGATTACCATGTAAACTAGCAAATCCACTCCTAGATATGTACCCAAGTAAAAGGAAAACG
Organism: Nannospalax galili; assembly: GCF_000622305.1. Lineage (NCBI taxonomy): Eukaryota > Metazoa > Chordata > Mammalia > Rodentia > Spalacidae > Nannospalax > Nannospalax galili. The sequence continues at coordinate 303,631 of NW_008336851.1, read as the reverse complement.
CATGTTCACAAAAACGTCTGTAGAGGCTGGAAAAATGGCTACGTAGTTAAGAGCACTGGCTGCTCTTGCAGAGGACTGAGGATCAGTTCCCCAGCAACAGATGGTGGCTAACAACTATCAGCAACTCCAGTTCCAGGGAATCTAATGCCCTCTTCTGGCCTCTGCAGGTGTAGTGCACCGGCATGCATGCAAAATCTTCATACACATAAAATGAAAATAAATAAAATTTTTAAAAATTTGCTGGGCTTGGTGGTGCAAGCCTTTAATCCCAGCACTCCAGAGGCAGAGACAGGTGGATCTCTGTGTGATGAAGGCCAGCCTGGTCTAGTAGTGAGTTCTAGGCCAGCTGTGGCTAGGGAAACACTATCTCAAAAAGAACCCCCCATTTGTTTTTTTAATTTAAAAAGTATATTTTTAAATATGTACATAAATGTTCACTGCACGTCAATTGTGGTAGCTCACATCTGTAATCTCTATACTTAGGAGGCTGGAGCAGGAGGATTTGTTGTGAATCTGAAGCCAGTCAAGGCTACAGATTGAGTCCTTGTCTCAACCCCCACAATTCCCTGCCAAAAGTTCATTGAAACATCCTATTTTACCTAATAAGCAAAATAGAAATAACTCAATGTCCACTACTTGATGAATCAATAACAAAAATGTGTTAAAAATCACACAATGGAATATTATTCAACCACAAAAAGAAATGAAATATTAATGTATGCTACATGAATGACCCTGTAAAATACTGTAGGTGAAGAACCTAGACATGAGTGAGAATACGGTTTAGTGGGAGAGCATTTGCCTAGCATGCCTGAGGCCCGCGGCTTAACCTTTAGTATGGGGGTGGAGGTGGGGAGAAAGGACAAAGAAGCAGACTTTGACAATCATAAACTGAATGAATCCATTTACATGAAATATTCAGAGACAATATAGAGACAGACTGATTTGTCAAGATTGTGTAAAATATTCTGCTTTCTTGCCAGAAGGAAGTAAAAGCTGGCTGCTAGCCAAGGAGCGATCTAGAATGGGAGGATAAAGGGTAGCTTGCAAAATAAGGGAAGAAAAGAGGAGTCAGGGTTTGGTCAAGAACATTATACTCACAGTTTTTCTAGCATCTTGAGTTTACTCTGTACTTGAGAGGCTCTGTTGGCATTGTAGCGAAAACGGTCAATGAAAACCTACAAGAGTAGAGTGGGCACTGGTCAAATTCCCTCACCACTCCTAACTCCGATATGGGACCCATAGTTCTGTCTGCCCCCACACCTGGATGTGCTGGCGATACTGCTGCTGTGCCTCATATTCACGCTGTTGATTGAGTAGCCGCTCCTGCTTGCTCTTGATGAAGGATTCAAAGTCCCCCCGGTAACCATCTAGCCGTTGGCTGTGCAGATGGATGATGTCTGTGGCGATGGCATTTAAGAAGTTGCGGTCATGAGAGACGACTAGGATTGTGGAGGGCCATGTCTGAGGAGTAACAGGATGGCAGGCTCAATTTGGGAGGAGAACTGGCCCTCAAACCCACCCCCCGAGCCTTCCCTAAACTCACCTGCAGGTAATTCTCAAGCCACAGGATGGCCCGTACATCCAGCATGTTTGTGGGTTCTAGAGAGAAAGGAAGAAAGCACATACTTGGGATTGAAGGGCTGGAGACCTTGGCTAGGACCAAGGAAGTCATCATCCTTATCCAGCCCCAAAGTCAGGGTGGTTCATTCAAACTCACCATCTAACAGCAGAAGATCTGGCCTATGAAAAATAACACATGGCATGAAGTTTTAGGACAGAGACTCAATAGTTATGTCCCAAGAGTCACAGACGATAGTGCTCCATTCATAGGTGAAGGAGACTCACCTGGCAAACAGAGCCCGGGCTAGGGCCAATCTCATCCTCCAGCCACCTGAGAACTCCCTATTGACAAGAGAGACACATTAGGGGTGGGTATTCATCAGGGTAAGTAGGGGCAGAATTAACCATTTTCAGAGTCAAGAATGGAAAATTCACTCACTTGGTAGGCTGCTGCTGCATTTTGGGGGTAAAACCAAGCCCTGCAAGAATGACTGATGCTCTAGGAATTAAAAAAAAAAAAGGAACTCGGAATAGTTCACACGAGAGAAAGGTAAAACAAAGGCTAGGCATAGTGGTACATGTCTTTAATCCCAGCACTTGAGAGGCAGAGGCAGGTGGAGCTCTGTGAGTTTGAGACCAGCCCCATTTACATATCAAGTTTCAGGCCAGCCCTAGGTTACAGAGACCCTTTCTCAAAAGAAAAAAAAGAAAAAGAAAGAAAGAAGAGGAAGTGAGCCTGGTGTGGTGGTGCATACCTTTTAAAAAATATTTATTATTTTTATTTTGTGTATGAGTGTACTGCCTGCATGTATGTGAGTGCACCTGTGCCATGCAATGCCTCGGAGGTCAGAAGAGGGCTTCGGATTCCCCGGTACTGGAGTTAGGACAGTTCATAGCCGCTAACGTGAGTGCTGGGAATCGAACCCGGGTCTTCTACAAGAGCAGTCAGTGCTCTTAACTGCTGAGCCATTTCTCCAGCCCAGTGTGCACCTTTAATCCCAGTATTCAAAAGTCAGAGACAGGTGGATCTCTATGAGACAGAGGCCAGCCTGTTTACATAGTGAGTTCCAGGCCAAGCCAGTTGGGGTTCCAGAGAAACCCTATAAAAGACAAACAAAAACAAAAACAAAAAAACAGAGGAAGTAGGAATTTTTAATACCTGGCAGGAGCCTTATCAGCTTCAATCTCTTCCAGTTTGGTATAAATTTCTGCCAGCTGTGCAGCTTCTGAGCCCTCTGTCCTGGGAAGGAGAAAAAAACCAGCCTAAGTCAGTCTAAGAGGACTTCCTGTACCCTCTACAATTGGAAAGCAGGCACAGTATCACATCCCAAGCTCTACTGCTCACTAGGATGGCCATGTGAATTATGGAGGACATGCCATAAAGGACAGCTACTGCTTGTATTTGCTAGCCTGAAGCCTTCACCTGCCAGCAGCAATCTTGACACTGAGTTCTCGTTCTCGCCGTAGCAGATCCTCCCGTATATTATCACTCTCCAGCATACTCTGCAGGGCAGGGGTGTCATCTCCAGCAACCTCCTGCTCCACATGTAGCAGGGAAATATGGGCTGGAACTCGCAGGCTCCTAGTGGCTAGCATCTTTAGCAGTGTTGTCTTCCCGAGACCATTTCGTCCCACCAGCCCATAGCGGCGTCCCCATGCCAAGTTCACATCTGCTCCAGCCAGCAGTACCCTGTAGGAGTGGTAGAAAGGAGACAAAGAATGCTCTAGAAACAGGTACAAAGCAACTTTAACCATATGATCCTAACACTGTTTTAGCCCATTTCATCTCTCCAGATTCTCCCTTAATTAGAAAAAGCATGTCACCTGTCATTCCCTCACCTATCGCCGAAAGACACATCAAAGTTCTCAATTCGAACATCATAGGACTTGTTCTTGCCAGATGATTCCAACCGACTCTCCTTTCTGCTGCCTGCCTGGCTAGCTGATGCCTCCTCCAAGACTCTTTTAAAGAGAAAAATGGATAGCTTTTAGGGCTCCCAATTACCCTTCAGTACCATCAGAAATTGCTCTGCTCTCTTCTGAGCCCTTCTTCCTAAACTCACGGGGGGTTGGTGGTCTTCAGTGTTTCCTTCTCTGAGCGCTTCTCCTGCTTTGCCTTCAGCCGCGCTTCGGCCTTTTCTAGTTTCTTTGCATTCACAGTCTGAGTAAATTCCAAACACAACCACTTCATACCAGGGTGTAGGTTCAGAAAGGAACCCCAGAGAATCACTTTAACCTCATTAACTTACCCATGATGAACAGAACTAAAGATTCAGGGAATGACATCAGAACCCTCCCACAAAGATACTCCCAATAATAGTTAGACATGAACTCTCACACCCACCATAGACACGACCCCCTCCCTTTCTTCTCCTCACCGAGGACTGTTCCCTCTTTAGCAGTCCTGGAAGTTTGGTGTCACAGTCTGTAAGTGATAAGAAAAGCAGTCACCTTCTCCATGAGGGAAGGGAAACTATCATTTTGAGTGACTAATAAGAATCAAGAACAGAGAGGTTTTTAAGAAAGTGTTACAATACTGGAATAGATGGCTATCATCCTTGAATTCAATAAGAAAAAAATCTCACATGTAAGGACACAGAGGCTGAGGCACACAAACTCTTATAAGATCATGCTGTTGGTTAGTAAGGTGCAAAATTGGTGAAACCAAGTTTGTTTAGCTCCAAGGTCTATATGCTTCTTACAATAGCCAATAGCTTGGAGAATCCTCCAAACCCTACTCTCGTCCTATTTTATGATCACAGAAATATCACTAGCTCCTACAAGTCTAGTCCTGTAGAAAAGAAATGGAGTCCTGAGCTGCAAGGAGCAGATGGCTGGGGGGTGGAGACAACAGGCAACTAGTTTGATCTCCCCTCACTCTCACCGTAGTTCTCCATTATTTTTGACAACTGGATGGGCGCGTCCAGTAGCACCTGGCTGTTTCCCTGGTTCTGTGGCTCAGCCCTACGTGGGTAGGGATAGAAAACAGGAGTTGAGACCTTTGCCCTCCACCTCTTGTTTGCACGCCATTCACCTCCCTATGCCTTTATCAATCCCATTTCCTGGCACTTACAGGCGTAGAGTGTTGTACATACGCTGACACACAGCCCTGATGCCCGCGTCATCCTTGCTGTCCCCGGACACTTCTTGCAATAGTTCCCCCACAGCTTCTACCAGGTCATCCACAGACTCAAAGTCCGCGCTGCCGCTGTGTAAGACGCCTGGACCGAGTATGGCAGAACAAGGAAGACAGGGGTAGGGCGGATATACAGGCAGTTTTAGTGTCCGAGCCCAGTTAGCGCTCCAGACCCAACCGGCCCTCGGGAGGTCACACAGAGGAGAGGCCTGGAAGCCATCTGCCGAACTACCCGTCCTTAGTCTTCTCCCATGACTTCCACTTCGGCTTCCCCAGCCCGTTAATTCAGTTTCGCTCACCGGTCACGTAGTCGAAGACCTGTCCGTCAATTTCTGGGAACTCGCTCCGCAGGATGTCGGCGCAGGTCGCCATGATTCACTAGGGATCCAGTCTGCGCAGTCGCAGGGAGACCTAGGTCCTCCGAGCGGGCTGTCCTCCCACAGCGCATGAGCAGCAATGACCGAAGACCCGCGAGGCCATAGGGGGAGGGCGGGGCCGGTGAAACTGCGCAAGCGCCGTGATGATGGCAGGCCCTCGCGCCTGCGCACTGCTTGTTCCTAGGAGCCGCTACTAGAGCGGCTCCTGTTGCTCCTCCGGAGGGTGAGGCGGGGTGGCCCAAGCGCTAGGTGCGGAGGTCCAGCAGGCAGTGTCGGAGGACCCGGTGGGGTAAGGCCGCGGGGCCAGATCCAAGGACCCGTTGCTGCACGGCGGGCTCCGCTGCCCGCCCTCCCTAAGGCCAATCCGAAGGACGCCGTTCTGCAGACTCGCGCGGGATCCGAGCTCTCTGCCCGTTTTGTTTCGTCCAGGTATTTTCTTGGAGATGGCCAGCCTTCCACCCACTCCCCTCTCTAACCCGGTGCTCAGTTCCTGTCACAGTTAGTTCAACCGATTACTAAGAATTAGAACATTCAGTTCTTCCACTACCCCGAGGCACAAATTTCACCCACTGCCAGAGGGCAACAAAACCAGATCAACAAGGCCTTATATTGTTTATTCCAGGCCCAGAGACAAAGCAAATTTGCAGATTTTCTTACATCCTGCATCAGTGTCTGTAAAAGGCGATTCCCCTTCTCCCTATGGATTTCGTCAGAAGTTAAAGACTTTGCTCCTAAATGACACTACTGCTACTAATAGTCTTCCAAATACGCTAAAATTGGCATCTAAAATCACATTAGTATTTTTTTTTTCTTTTTGAGACAATCTTGCTACGTATCCCAGGTTAGTCTAGAACTCCTGATCATTCTGTCTCCCAAATGCTGGGATTGCAAGCATGTGTCACCACACTGAACTGCCCATTCATCTGTATTAAGCACTGCCACGGTAAGGTGCCAGTTTCCCTATTTAGAGTGTAAAAAAAGCCATTCAGGAGGCTAAAGAGATGGCTTAAAGGCTGGAAACTCCAGTTGGGGGATCCATCGCCCTCCTCTGGCCTCCTTCAGGCACCAGGCACAGTTAAATAAAACCTTGGGAGTTGGCCACCTTTAATCTCAGCACCTTCAGGAGGCAGATGGATCTCTGTGAATTCCAGGTAGGCCAGGAGCTGCATGATGAGACCCTGCCTAAAAACCAAGCAACCAACCAACTAACCAACCAAAAAAAAGGCCACTGAATGGCTTAGTAGAGTGCTTGCCTTGCATGAATGCGGCCTTCATGCTGCTAGATCCCTAGCATCTCATAAATACAAACCTACACCCCATGCCTATAAGCCCTGTATAGTGCTGGTAGAGACAAGAGGATCGAGAGTTCAGAGTCCGGTGCTGTAGAAGTGGCTCAAGGGTTAAGAGTACTTGCTGTTCTCCCAGAGGACTCAGGTTCACTTCCAGTACCCACATGGAGACTGTTAGTCTCTTCTGGCCTTTGAGGGCAACACACACACACAAACACACACCAGTAAACACACAGGCAATCAAAACACTTGTGAAAATAAAAATAAATCATTTAAAGAGTTCAGGGTCATCTACATCTACATAGTGAGTTCAAGGCCAGGTTGGGATACAAGGAGACCTCTTAACCCTCCTCCCCCACCAAATAAAAGCTGAGCCAGGAATGGGAGTTTGAGGCTATCCTAGCGTGTAGTTAGATCTACATAAACAAAAGAAAACCAAACAAAGCCCAGCTACAGTCTCTAAATCTAATTTTTTTTTTTTTTTGTCTTTTTGAGACAGGGTCTCCCTGTAGCCCCAGTTGTCCCAAACTCTCTATGTAGGCCAGGCTGGCCTTGAACTTGAGGTTCACCTGCCTCTGCCTCCCAAGTGCTGGGATTAAAGGTGTGTGCCACCATGCCTGGCCCTAAAAGGTATCACCTTTTTATAGTAAATACAGATTAGGGGCTGGAGAAATGACCTCTACCGCTTACTGTGCAAGTATAAGGACCTGCCTGGAGATAGACCTAAAAGCTGGGTGTAGTGTCATGCACCTGCAAGAAAATCACTATGGCCCATTTTCAAAGGATGTATATTTAGAGCTCATCAATGAATCACAGACAAGCAGGCAACTGCTTGTCTGGGCACTTTTTTTTTTTTTTTTGGTCTTTTTGAGACATGGTCTCCCTGCAGCCCCAGCTGGCCTGGAACTCACTATATAGACCAGGTATGCCTTAAACTCAGAGATCCACCTGCCTCTGCCTCCCAAGTGCTGGGACTACGGGCATGTGCCACCACGCCCGACTGTCTGGGCACTTTTTAGTTTATCATAGGGTTGAAAAGTTAGTCTGCTGTGTGACTGGGTCAGCATAGCAAGAAAGCAGGGAGAAGATCTTGAGCCCCAGGAGGATGGGGAACTTGGGTAGACTATGCTAGACAAAAGGGAGAGACTCTGAATACTAACCTATGGGAAAAAGAGGGCAGGGAATTTCTCTTGATCGGGTTTGTGCCAAACTGACATACCAGCCATTTTGGTTTTTTCTCCAGGCTGATGCCTGACTTTGAAAGGCCAAAAAAGTATGCTGAGTGTGGTGGTACACACCTTTGATCCCAGGGAGGCAGGGGCAGGAGGATCTCTGTGAGTTTAAGGCCAGTCTGGTCTACTTAGAGAGTTCCAGGCCAGCCAGGGCTACAAAGTGAGACCATCTCAAAACAAAACAAAACAAACAAATTCAGGCAATACACTCATACACATAAAATAAAAATACATATTTAAAAAATGCAAAGCTTGCTCAGCTAGAAAGTTAAAGGTAACGGGGGTAAAAACAAAAACAAAATTGCTTTTGTTACTCTGATTCTCTAGGGTTTTTTTCTTCTTTTTTAAAGATTTATTTATTTCTGGGCTGGAGAGAATGCTCAGCATTTGGGAGCACCTGATGCTATTCCTGAGTACCTTTTCAGTTCCCAGCATCCACATAGTGGCTCAAAACCACCTGTAACTCCAGGTCCAGGGGATCTGATGCCCTCTTCTGGCCCCTGAAGGCACCAGGCATGCACATGGTACATAGACATACATTTAGACAAAACACACATAAAAATAACTCTCTTAAAAATAAAGATTAAAAAAAGCTAATACAGATTAAAGAGGAACATGTTAATGACATCACAGGGATGCAGTTCTCACAGACTACAGAATTCTGGTTTCTTCAATAAAATGTTAAGAACTGAGGGAAACTTACAGATACTAAGACTCAAGATGCAATGGCCAACAAAAATGGATCCTTGATGGCAGTTGTAGGAAATTATAGGATCCGTAAGTTAAATGAACATACACTGGAATTGACTATGATTTAGAAACTGAAGTTGGGTGATGGGATGTGGGAATTTGTTATATTCTGTTTATGTTTGAAATAGATTT
>NW_008336851.1:285086-295103 GCF_000622305.1 Nannospalax galili | reverse complement strand
ATTGTCTTTGGCCACTCTCTGTTCTCTTCTGCACTGTCCCCTTTAGTCAGTGTCCACTCTTACCCTTGAATGTGCCTAATAGTATTCTATAATAAACTCCATCTTCTAACTAAAAAACTAAAAAAAAAAAAAAAAAAAAAGCTGAAACCAAGTACACTAACAAAGCCTGTGTTCTTCTTTGTCCTAACAAAACCACAGGATACAAGGGACATTCATTCCCCTCAAGGGCTCTAGAGGGATGGAGATACCCATCAGAGGAGTTTGGTAAGATGCATGGGGCAAACAAAATCTTTCCTTTGGCCATCATATATCAAGACTCAGGAACCTAGGCTAAATGAGAAAAGGATGGAATTAAGGTCAGTTTTTCAAGATGGCTGCAAGAATAAATACAAGCCTTGCTTGGTCTCTGTGCTTCAAAAACAAAACCTGCACACCTGCAATACTGCACTTGGAAGGTGGAGGCAGGAGGATTCTGAATTCAGGGCCAGCTGGGCTTTACACTACCAGATCCTGCTCAAAGCAAACAATCTGGAGTGGAGACACAACTCTGTAATACCAGCACTTGGTACAGGCAGGGGGAATCAAAGTCCAAGGCCTGCCTGGTCTACATAATGAATTTCAGATCAGCCAGGCCTACACCTGGCAAGACCCTGTCTCAAAAAACCGAAATTCTTACCCACAACACAAACAAAATCCAATCTAAAAATGAGTTAAGGTGGTGGTACTTGTCCTTGAGGCATTTTTTTTTTTTCAGAGGAGCCAGAACCAACTAACACCATTGAGAAGGGGACTTGGAAGGCCCCAGAGGGACCTAACAACTAGATTTTAAGATAGAGCCTTGAGAACATTCAGAATAGAAATTCTACTCAAAACCAGTAATGAGAAACTATGGGGATGACAGGCCCACCAGTTCCCCTCCCCTTATAGTTTCCACATTAACACTTAGCCAACAACTCCATTCTACAGTTTATTGGGTTTATAACTGGACGAAGTCAACACGTGTACAAAACGAAGCTCACACTATCCCAAAGTAGAGTAGGGATTGAAGGCTGGGGATCTGTTACTGGCCTTTGGGGAAGCTCCGAGGTGAGGGACAGTCAACCCTCCTACCACAGAGGTTCGGCCACAGGGGTGGAGAGGAGAGGGGGCCCACCTGGCTTTGGTCACAAAACTAAGGGCCTGGTACTAAGCCAGGACAGATGGAAGAGCAGAAGCCTCAAAAACCACCCTGCCCAGGAAGCCCAGGGACTGCTTTACCAGTCCCACTTGTGATGTGGTTGGTTCAGACCTATACTCAGGGGCTGGCATAAAGGGAAGGCAGCAAAGCAGGAGAGAGGAGACACCTATGTGTGGTGGCTGGGGGGCTGGAGGCACCCTGGACCTGTGGAAAAGGGTGGATGGGGAGGTGGGCTAACTGCCACCAGGAGCTAGCATCGGGTTTCATAAATGCCACTGCGGCCGATGTATCGCACCCATTTGATGACATCATGGTCGCTGTAGTTCAGCTTCGGTTCAAATACCTTCAAGTAGCGCACCTTGAGACCAGAAGGTGCGAATGGTACCTGGGCAGAGGACAGCTTTTGTTAGGAACTTGGCTTTCTCACAGCTGCTCTACTCTAGTAAGTTCCACAGCTCAGGGCCCTTACACTATCACAGGTGTTTCTGAAGCAACTGAAGGAAACTGGGATGGTTGGGAGTCCACTGAGGTTTCTAAAGAAAACTTATCCAAGAATAATTAGAAATAAATTTGTGTTTGAAGTCAGGTGCCAGATGTCGTAATTTGAACCAATTTCTTTAACCAACTGTAACCAAAGAACTGCCTTAGAACATACTTATCCTTTGCAGTATTAAGGACTTGAAAAAGTGAAGAAAATTAGATGTCTAATGCACACAAAGCAGTCAGCTCACTGTCCTATCTGTAGAGGAAATTGTCTTATCTGGCATTCAAACAATCTGAAATTTTCTGAATTATTTTGTGTCAAGTTCAGAAAGTTCCAAAGTTTTTCAACGTAATTCCAATTTCCATTAAGAGGCTTGAAGGAGAATGGATCTGTAAATTCAAGACACTTCTCCATTCTAAGCCTCCTTCCTCATCTCTCAGGTGCAGAGACTGATCTGAACAATCTCTTGTAGCGTTCACACCCTGCCATACCTCAAAGTTCATTGAAATGGGGGGTCGAGCCCATTTCTTCTTGTCGTTGGTGGGCAGAAGCTCAATCTCTGCGCTGATCTGTGATTCCTTCATGCCTGCCATGCGCTTGATCCTAGGAACACAGGGGTAACGGGCAGCAATTGCCTGTGGTGGTTTGGAGAAATTTCAAAGAGGAGATTGCTCATTTTAAGCAGAGAGCATGAAGCCAGGAGCTTGTGGGAGGTACCAGGATAAGAACGGCAGTCAGGACCCTGATAACCACTTATTACACCTTCAGCACTTGGAATTGCAGTTTCTACTTGGATGGATGGGTAAGCTCTCCCTTACCTGACTGTCCGCTTCAGATATATAACAAAGGCAAGCACAAAATATTTTTTGTTTTTGTTGTTGCTGTTTTTGAGACAGCCTCATTGTATAGCCCTGGCTGGCCTCAAACTCACAGAGATCTGCCTGCCTCTGATTCCCTAAAGGTGTGGACACCCATACCTGGTGAAAAATGCTCTTGAAAAACACATACAAGAACTTGAGTGCACACAGACACAATGTAAGGGCTGACAGTCCAAGTGTAAGTTCCTGGAGAAGCAGGCACACATCTCTCACCCTATACCCCATGTGAGAGGACAGAAGGTGAAATTTAACAAACAGGAAGGTACACTAAGGGGTCTTCAGCCCTGCTGTGCCCCTGAAAGACTCACTTCCACACAATGGCGTTCTCACTGGCCTTGTACTTGGCCTTCCCCTTCATGCAGATCACCTGCACCCCGCTTGTGTTCAGTGGGGTTGGGATCCTCACCTAGAAGGAACACAACTGTCAGGAAACTCTGAAGACCCAATAGCAGCTGTCTTTATTCCCTGAGACAAAGGTTTCCTTTCCAGGCCTTCTGTCCTCACCTCAATCTTCTGAGCCAGAAGTGAGGGCTTGAAGTTGGACTTGATGACCACCTTGACCTCTAGTTTGGTGCGTCCCACTTCCCGAACTAGTGGGATCACCCGAAAAGGAAGGATGATGTCCTTGGTAGTACGATACCTTTGGAGGTGGAGGACACAGTTGATACCACAGGGCCTGTCCGACTCCCTTATCCTACCTCTTCCAGCAGCACCCCTGCCTCCTCACACCCCAGCGGTACCTCATAAGTTCAAACTCTCCGTCTGGTGGGATGAAGCTGATGCTGCGTTCAGAGTCAAACTTGCTGAGTCGCACACACTGGTGGAAGGTGCAGTCATCAATGGCGATTGATTGCTTCCCACTACAAGCAGAAGCACAACTTTCCTCATTGGTACAGGAGGAATGGCAGGTGTCAGGCCGAGATCACAGCACACCAGGCTAGCCCCATAGGTTATGGAAAGCTGCCTGAATGCAGCTTTCTGATGTGGGAGTCTTACCCTACTGTTTGGGATGAGGGAGACCTTTCAAGTTCTTATCACCCGAGAGCCCTGCTGCTGGAGACACAGGTGTCTCAGGCACACGGGCAGAGATTATCAGATGAGGTCTTAGTCCTGGGGACCAAACAAAGGTGCTTCCTCTCTGAGGACTACTGTATGGTAATGATAATTCCTTCATCTCTCCTGTTACTGATGCCAAGAATAACTCACCAAGGAGTCTTGGAAAGACGGTTTGAAATTCCAGCAGAAATGGAAGTCCAAAAGAAATTTCACTAGGCTACACTGAATTCTCCAAGGCTTACCCACCCAGTTTCCCTCTAGCTCCCCAGATTCCAGTACCTCTTGCCTGTTTCATCAGCTGTGCCTTTGCCCTGCTTTTCAATGACAATCTTGTCATTCATCCCAAACTTGCACTCAGGCATACCACTCAGGTAACTCTTCATCACCACCCGGCCTGATACATGGGCACTCAGCACCTGCCCTGGTGGTAAAACAGAAAAACAGGAGCAGCCATGTCAAGCAGACAGGCCTTGAATCCTACCCCACCCGTTCAGATGGAATCACGATAAGGCTCTCACCCTGTGGAGACATAAGCAGGTTTACACTCTCCAGAACATCCAGGAAGAGTTCATTCCGGCGATATTTGATGCCTTCCCGCCGCCAGCCAATTTGCCCAGTCACCTGGCTGGTGATCTGGGACTGTTCTTCTTTTGTCTATTTGGGAACAAAGACAAACAGCCAATGGCCTCACTCCTTTCCCCTTTCAATCACCCTCTTTCCATACTCCAACCCTATCTTTCTTCTTTCTAGTCCTCACCCTGCAACCCATCTTCCCTCACAACCTTTACAGGGCAGGGTCTGTAGAAAATAGCAAGGGAACAACTTACCTGATGCTAGAGGCCACGGGGCCAGCAAGGTTCCAACAGGAAGCAGCAAGGTAGGCAGAAAAGAATGATATGAGGCTTAGATGGAAGAGGAGAGCCCATGTGCTCTTTTCCCTAGGAACACAGGGCCTCCAGAGCAGCCCACACCCTTGCCCTCAGTGTAGAGGAAATGGGGTGAACTGTATTCCTGGTGATAAAGGTGCTGAGTTGACAGCTTCTGGGGTAGGAACAAAACAGGCCTGCAGTCATAGCAGGAGGCTGAGGCCCACACTTCCTGTCAAGGGCAGGCTCATGAGTCAGCTTGGATAAAGCTGGGGGCCAATATGTATGAAAGGAGTTTGGGCTCCACCCTACCATAGTCTGTATGGTTTATTATTATTATTATTATTATTATTGGTCTTTTTGAAACAGGGTCTCCCCGTAGCTCTAGCTGGCCTGGATTCGCTATGAAGACCAGGCTGGCCTTGAACTCACAGAGATCTGCCTGCCTCTGCCTCCCGAGTGCTGGGATTAAAGGCATGTGCCACCATGCCCGGCTATTATTTATTTTTAATTTAAAAAATTTTCATTTTATATGTATGAATGTTTGCCTGCATGTGTAAGTACAACTGTGTATGCAGTGCCTGTGGAGTCCAGAAGTGGGTGTCAGATCCCCTGGAACTGGAATTATGGATGATTGTTAACTGCTGTATTGGTGATGGCAATGGAACCCGGGTCCTCTGGAAGAGCAGCCAGTGCTCTTAACCACTGAGCCATCTCTCCAGTCTGTACAATTTAAGTACCTGACTCTTGATGCCTTGCTGGGTGATGAAGGTTTTCAGTGCTCCTGTCTCTGAGTTCTGTGGGTAGCCAAAGTCCAAAATCTCTACAAAAAGAAGGGAATGTTGATGCACACCTTTAATCCTAGCACTCAGGATACAGAGTTAGGTAAATCTCTGAAAGTTCCAGACTAGCCTGGTCTACATAGGGAGTCCCAGGCCAGCCAGAGCTACATAGTGAGACCTTGTTTCAAAACAAACAGGCAAAAACAAAACAAACAAAACAAAAAGGCAAAAAAGAAAGAGAATTATGAGCCCCTAGACAAAATCAAAGACTCATTCATCTAGTCCTTCCTCTGGCAAGCATGGGTCTAGGAAGCACAGATCGTGATGCCTGCATGGAATCCTTTGAAGCAAGCTTTGTGGCAGTCAGCGTACCATTTATCCTTTAAGAAAACAATGTTTGGGTTTTGTTTTTTTTCCAAATGGAGAAACCACAGAGAAGCATCACAATGGTCAGTGGGTGAGAGGCTAAGAAACCATGAGCCCTCACTTTCCCTAGAAAACAGATGTTGGTAAAGGAGAGGCACTCACATATGACAAGAAGGAAATAGGAGAATGTCCAAGACCTCTAGGATCCTACTCTCTCCCAGGCTCTGATGTAGCTGTTGAGATGGAAAGCTGGGAGGACAGTCATTGAACTAAGGCCCAAACCACAAAGATCAGAGGACTAATATGGGAGGCTCAGCCACCAAACTTTAGTCTAGTTCCTAGCCCCCAGAAAGGCCTAAACGTCCCACCCCACCGGCTGCCTTACCTTATCTTGGGTTCTACTTCAAAACAGCCTTTATGTCTGTATTTGATCTGGCCATCTCAAGGACATAGAGATTGTAACCCGAGAGACCAGATACTCAGGAAACAAAGTTCAGAGTACACTGGAATCTCAGACCTGCTCTGGCCTCCAGGTCCCACCCAGTTAGGTTAATTTCCACCAAGGCCATCAGTCCCATCCACTGTTCCCTACCCCCACCACCCGCCTCACCATCCAGCAGCTCATATATGAGTACAAAATTGTTCTTGATGTTTTCCTCGCTGATCTTGCCAAAGTAAGCAGCCATTACGTCACACATCTTATAGAGGAATTCGAAGACCATGGCAGCATTGACATTCTGCTTGGTGACAGCTGCCAGCCAGATGTTGGACCGCTTAACATGGAAAAAGCTGGTACGAGCGATGTTTGTGACAGGGCTGCGCACCTGCTGCCGTGCATGAATAACATTGACCCGAAAGGCATCCACTGCATTCCTCCTGAGGGAAAAGGATGCATAGAGGCTGCTCAGCATCGAAAGATCAACCTCACCCCATAAAGATCAAATACAGCTACTAGCAGCTCCACCCTCCACACTACTGAAATCTGACACATATTTAACTGCCACGGTCTAAACCAGTGGGGCCACGGGAAGCGGGTCTGTGTTGGGCAGGCAAATGAAGCCCGTAAGAAATAGGGAATTCAAGTGGCAATGATGAGAGCGCAGATGTAGTTTTACTGAAGTGACTCCCAGGACTGGCCTCAACTTCCCAGTTATACCCCAGCTATTCATTGCTCTAGCTTCCCAGGAAGTCCCAGGCCCTGAAGAGGAAGCGATCTCTAGTGAACCCACCAGTGAAGAAAGCCAACTCTTCTGGAAACTGGACAGAGCTAGTGTGACCTCAGAAAAGGCTCTAATCTATAGGGTCAGAAGTACCAAGGGGCTATGGATTATGCCCACCCACTTGTGCCCAAGATCCAATTCTGGGTCAAGTTCAGGGGATAAAAAAAGATAATGAAAAACAATGGGGGCAGGGCCCCCTATCTGCCTGTACCTGGGTGGCAGCTTGACAGGCTGCTTACCTATTGCTACAGCAGCCAATGAGATGGGATGAGAGAAATGACGCCAGCAAGAGGAGAGTGACAGCAAGGAGAGAGAGGGTTAGACACAACAAACTAAGGAGGACAGCACACACCACAGGGGCAAAACAGGTCAGACAGGCACATGGGTGGAGAGCACACTAAGGCATGCAAGATGTCATGAGGCCCAGTCTTGGTATAAACCAGGTCCACAGGAGATGGAGGGACACGAGAGAGTTCAGCTAGCCAGGTTCACTCAGGCCAGGCATTACCACAAAGTCTAGCTCAGCCAACGAACAGACAGTCTAGTACCAACCAACCCACCAACCAATCAACAGCCACAAAGGCCACATCAAGCTAGTCCATCAGCCAGGGAACCAAGAGGCTAGGAGCACTGCAACAGGCCTATTCTGTGACCACCACCAGAGCAAGAAGCACAGTGAGAAGCAAGGCTGTGTGAGCTTTGTGGTTTATAAGGGACCTGGGGTACAAGGGTCACAGCTACCCTGGTCCATTCATATGGACCACAAAGAGCAGCATGGCCTCAAGCTTACACACAACCAGGAAAGGCCAAGAGGAACTGAAAACAGACGGGTCAACAGACTAGTCTTTTAAGAGAACCTAGGGAAGGCAGGCTCTCAACAGGAGAAGGGTTTTAAAAGCAAGATTTAGAGGGATTAGTAACTCCAGCTTGACACTAGCTCCACCCACTGGAGATAGTGCTCCCTCCAGAAAGGAAAAAAAAACAAAAAAACAAAAAAACCTGACAGGACAAAAAACACTCATCTTCAGCAACCAGGCCTGTAACTAAGACACAGGAGGCAAGAAAGGCAGGGGTTCCTGAGGCTTGGGGGAGGGGGAGTGTCATTTTGCAGATCTGAGCCTAGCTGCTAGGCCAGTGTCCAATGGGAACCAGGCTATACTGCATGCTGGGGCAGAGGGGCTAGCTTGATGAGGGCATAGTTGGCTCAGCCAGGGGCCTTACCCGATGTCATCTCTGTAGACCCGGGAGATGAGCACCTCCCCCTTGTGATTATAGATGAATAAGCCTCCAATCATGGTAGCAGTTCAGTCTCTGTGACCCATTGCTCTGAGAACAGTCCTAGGTAGGAGAGATGGGGGCGGGGTAAGGGAAATCTTCAGAACTCCTGCCAAAGTCCCCTGTGGGACTGTACAGGCTTAATTTTTTCCTGACTCAGTCCTCTACCAAGTGACCCAGCAGCTCTCCCAGGCAAGCCCCTCCCCCTCAGCCAGGCTCCAGTTCCTGTTTATCCCACACTGGATAGGAGTTAGGAGAGCCTGGGGTCCAGGATTAAGGCCATTTTGACCCTCCCTTTTCAGTGACTGAGACAGTAACCCCCACCCTATCGTCACTGTGCTTGAGCTCCACCGGGATCCTTTTCAGCCTCTTCCTGTGTAGACTCTCACTCAGGCTTCAGCCAGTGAGTCAATGGGGAGGCCTGCTAGAACTGGAATGGTGGTAAGAATTACTCCAGCTGGCTCAGGCTTGGGGCCCCCAGGCACAACCTTTAACTCTAAAACCCAGTCTTTGAAGCATTATCCTTCTAAGAAGGTAGCAGAGCAAAAACCTCCAAGTCTACACATTTCAGGAAAGGGGGGGGGGTGAGAAAGGAAAGCCCTCGGCCCCACATGGACCCAAGAATGTCACCTAAGCAGGCACACCTTTCCAGGCAGTCAGAGAAGCAGGCAAAGGAACAAGGAAAACTACACTTCAATGACCCAAGTGCTTATTACAGTCCATGACATATTTTTTATTTTTCTGTCTCCTTGTATGCCATGTGTGTTCAGGTGCCTGAGGAAGCTAGAAGAGGGTGCCAGGTCCCCTGGAGCCAGAGTTACAGGCCATTGTGAGCTGCCTGGCACGTTGGGATCCAAGCTGGGTCCTTTGGAAAAGCAGTATGGGCCAAGATCTCTCTAGCCCCTAATACAGCTATTTCTGATCACCCTCCTTTCAAAAAATTTCAGAGTGCAATAAAAATAAGAAATGTGTGTATAGCTTTAATCCTTCCACCTGAACTGTGACTTCAGATCTACCAAGTAACTCACTTCTGGCC
Organism: Nannospalax galili; assembly: GCF_000622305.1. NCBI lineage: Eukaryota > Metazoa > Chordata > Mammalia > Rodentia > Spalacidae > Nannospalax > Nannospalax galili. Next base: position 285,963 of record NW_008336851.1, on the reverse strand, counting down.
TGAGTATTTATAAGCAAGGGGCAGGGATGGCAGAAGGCCTCAATTGTTCAAATTATTTGGGTCAAACTAATTTAGACTGCTTGTGAAAGGGGGTTAATTTCGTTCTTGATTTTCTGGTATTAATTTCATAGGGGTTAGTTTACAAAACTTCTAAACTGGAAAATAAACCCAAGATAAATGACAAGTCTGTCAAAGTGATATGGGCATAGTCGCACCTCACAGCTCCGAAAAAGCTGAGAGAGAAACCACAAAATGGAGGTAGAAGCAAGGACCAAGTCTACAGGTATGTAGTAGTAGTAAGTAGCTCAGGGTACTAGAACCAGAGGTGCAGGTCCCGAACAGGAATGGAATATTTAGTTAGCAGAATAGCTAGCAGTAATCGCTAGTACTTTACTCAGGTGATCCCACAGCAGTGGGAATCCCTAAAGGAAAGACGTCTGTCTCCGAGGAGAAGCCAGTAGAGAGGGAAACAGACTTCGGGATAAGGGAAAGCTGAGACTAGGCCTACTCTGTGGTTCAAGTGCAGAGGCATGAGGGGCTGCTGGGGTTTTCCCTGCGGAGGGAGGGGGAGACATCAAGGCCTAGGAGATGGTACCACCGGGTGCGGGGGCTGTGGAAGGTCTGTGAAGAGTCAGCTGTGGGGGTAAAGCAGGAGGAATGGATGTCGCACGGTGCAAGGCCTGTCACTGTCCAGGGAAGCCGCGTGAAGATGTCACTGTCTTGTGGGGCTGAGGGGATTTGTCCCGGCGTCGAGGGGAAGGCCAGAGGGCCGAGGGATGGTCACGATTCTTGGGGGGGGGGGGGGGGGGGGCGCCACTCCTTGGGGGGCGCGGGGGGGCCGGCGGGGGCGAGAGGGGGGGGGCGGACCACGCACGCA
>NW_008336851.1:249538-284725 GCF_000622305.1 Nannospalax galili | reverse complement strand
GGGGGGGGGGGGGGGGCGGCGTCCCAGCTCTAGGGAGTCTCAGGAGACGCCCGGCGGCTCAGATGGAGGGCGTCGCTCCCCGCCCGTCCTGCAATCGCTCCCGAGGCACCCCCGCCCGGTTGTCTGCTCCCTCCCGGGTCTGAAGGTTGAGACCACTCCCAGGTGTGGGCAGCTTTCGGCCCAGTGCACTGCAGGGAAAAGCAAGGCTGGGCGGCGGGGCACACGGTTCCCTCTCCGGTCCCGCAAAGACCCGTAAGTTCAGCTTCCCAGCTCACCTGGAGTCAGCAGCCCCCAGTCAGCCGGCCTGGCCACTCTCGGATCCCAAGATGTCCGCCCGCCCCCAGCTCGCCAGTCCGCTGCCTCGGCTTTCACCGCAGTGCCGCGGCCCCGCCCGGATCCCAGCTGCGCCTGCGCGCTCGGCTTCAGCGTCGACTACAAGTCCCGTCGGTCCCCGCGACTTTCATGCTGACAAATCAGAGCGTCCCAGAATTTAGCAAAACTACAACTACCGACTCCCTTCGAGAAGGGGGGTGGGGCAGAGCGCGAGCGAGCCGGACCAGGCATGGCCTTAGCGCGCCTTGCTGGCAATACGCATCCCGGCACAGGTCATCCCACCCATTCATCGTTTTCACTGAGCATCACGGGAAATGTAGTCTCTGCAATCTCTCCTGTTCCTAGTTCGATGTTTTGGAAGGCTTCAGAGATTGTTTCAAACTTGTTTTTGAAACCTTTAGGCCTTTTTTTTGGTCTCCAGAATCCGATAACTGGATATCATTACTTTAAAAACACACAACTTGACAAAAGTCGGTTAGTGCTGAATTTACTGCTCTTTAATCCCTTTGATTCTCCCAAGGTCTTCTATTTGTTCCAGACACAAACCCTTTCCCAGGGATTAATATCCAAAGAAAAGGGCTGCAGAGAGGCAAATTCTTGGTAGAAACTAATCAATGTTCTCCTCAGCTATACCTGTGATTGTGTGTGCATTCTAGTCACAGGCAGCTGTTTCTTGGAAAATGGCTGAATTTAACCTGCCCTGAACAAATGTATGGGATGTTATGAATCTCTGTGGAAGCCCAACATAGATCCAGAACACCTATTTGAAATCTCCCACGCCATGCTGAATGCTGTGGACCAGGATGCAGTGTCAGGCATGCATCATTGTAGACATCATTGAGAAGGACAAGGTCAACACCATTGAAGGTACGAACGTACTAACCCTGTTCCCAGAACCCAGGTTTTGTTGGGGTTTTTTTCCCCCTTTTTAATAAAAATAGCCTTTCTTTTAAAAAAAAAAAAAAAAAGAAGAGAATGACCGAATTTAGTTGCATATGGAATTTTAAAATCCCCTCCGATGGAATAAATAACTTTTCACATCCAAACTGAGGGAATGAGGCAGAACCAACCCTTGAACTCAAAACTGGTTCTTACAGAATCTGAAAATATGATTCTTCTCTTTCTGTAGGCAGGCCAGAAAGAAAAAATAAAAGGGGGTTGGGTGGGAACTTGGTTGTTAACCTTACTGTACTTAGCATTCACCTTCCAGAAGCCAGGATGTAGCAGAATGAAGACATGACATTCCTCAAATCATCACATTGTGACATCATTCAGTTACCAAAAAACAGATACCTCTAACCTTTGAACTAGCATCTGGACTTCATGTCTACATTTGCAAAAGAAGCCTTATCTTTCAAATACACCAAATGCTTGCCAATTTAGAGTAAATTATAATAAGGATAACAACCATAGCTACCATTTATTTAGCACCTACTCTATTGTGTGCCCAGCACTGTGCTAGGCACTTTTCGTACAATATCTAATTTAAATCCTCACAACAACCCTGTGAGGTAGGTATTATTATCATCATCATTTTACATATGGTGAACTGAGGTTCCAGAGAGGTTAAATTATACAACCTATTACACAACCAAAAATAGTAGAGCTGGAATTCAAACCCAAACCAGCCTGACTCCAAATCCCATGCTCTGGTAAATTAAGAAGTAAAGGGGAGAGGAACAGCTAAATTTTGGAAAGACTGTTGGAGCAGAAAGGATGTGATATGCTGACTAATAAGATTCGGGAAAAAGAAATTTAAGCCCATAAATGTTTCTAGTTGGTGACCCTATTATTGTGATGAAGGTCACCAGGATAGGAATTCATGAGGAACAGTCCTTGGCTGGGGACATTAATTGAGGCCATATGGGCGTGTATGTGGAGATGTCCAGTGGGTAATAAGAACATAGATATAAAGAATGGGGGAGTTGGAATTGGAGTTATATATTTGGAAATCACCAGCATATCAACAGCAATCAAGGATAACAGAATGGATGACACTATTTGGGAAGAGGAGAAAAGTGGGCCCAAAAGGGATGATCAACATCCAAGACATGAGTTATAGGAGAATTCTCGAGAGACTAGGACAAGGTGGAGTCAGAGTACAAAAGACAGGTAAGACCAAGTCATACTTATAATATAGACTTTTGTTCATCAAAACACTAGGAAGTATTTGTTGAATGAATGAATGTCAAAATGTCCCTACCTCAGTTTGCCCCAAAATCTGGGGAAAGGACATCTCGTGTGTGTGTGTGCACGCACGCGCTCAAGCACTGGGACTGAGCCTTGGGCCTCAAGCTACCAGTCAAGCACTCTACTACTGAGCTATGTCTCCAGCTCTGACTTCATCTCACATTTGATACTCTTGTCCTGAAAATATAGGAGTCTGGTTGAGTCAGAATTTATAGTAGAGTTCTAAAGAGAAAATTGTGATTGAAGGTAGAGAATAAGGTTAAAAAAAAAACTGGAACTGTTTCTAAGTCCCAGTAGTCCTTTTGTACAACTTCAACTGGCCTGTGGGTTCCTGGCTTTGTTCTCACATATCATGGTAAATATGAAAATACAGAAGGGTATACGGGTATATGGGACAGAGTATAGAGAATGACCTGTCAATTACCTGGAAAACCCTCTGCTGAGTCTCAGCCTTTGGGAAGGTGTCGGAAACGTGTGGGTGGCTTGAGGGCTATGAGGAAGGGGACAGGGAAGTCAGGGACCAGCCCCACTATCAAAGAGAGGACTTGGAGAGAGGGTCCAGCCCTCTGGACAGGGACCAGCCCTGAGGGTTATATGAATTTGCATAGGCAGGTGTGTGTGTGTGTGTGTGTGTGTGTGTGTGTGTGTGTGTGTGTGTGTGTGTGTGTGTGGGAGAGAGAGAGAGAGAGAGAGAGAGAGAGAGAGAGAGAGAGAGAGAGAGAGAGAGAGAGAGAGAGAGAGAGAGAGAGAGAGAGAGAAATACTCCTCTTCTCCGGAAAGTCTGTCATGCATGGGTGAAGCTGGGGTCTTTTCCGGAAGCCTAGTGACCCTGAAGTGTGGGTGTAGGGGCTGGACATCCTGGGGAAGCCCTGAGGGGCTGCTGAAGCAGAGTTCCTGGTCTCCTTAGAGGCTGGGCCTCCCCTTGCTGGGGGCTCACAGAAAGTCAAAGAGCCGGAAATTCTTGGCTGCTCCAGGCCCAGGGAAAATTGAAGGAGAAAAAAGAAAAGAAATGTTTCAGGCCCAGAAGTGAGATGAGCCTGTTAGTAAGGTTAGGTCTGAGGGAACCAGCACACAGGGCAGGCAAGGGTGGATAGGAGGTACAGCAGATATTCCCTGGAAGCCACTAGTGCTCAGGCACCTAAGGGGGCTGTCTGGGCTTCCGATTGGCTGGGATGGATGGCATGGATACCTACTGGAAGAGGCTATGGCTGTAGGGTGGAGGACTAAAGCACCAGGCAGGGACAGATAGGAAGGGAAAGACCATTTTTTTTGTTGTTAGTATTGGGGCAAAATCAAGAGATCTGAACACATGCTTGAGGGGTGGGAAAAAGGGTACTGAGGCTCCCCAAGGCACCACTAGCGTCAGCTCCTAAGTGTGAGGGTGGGGCAGAGGAGAGAAAGCACCAGCAAGTCTAGAGCCAGGGATATGAGAGATCCTGGGAAGCCCTGCAGCCGGTTTAGTGGGCAGAGGCACCAGCTGGGCCAGAGGCAGGTTAGGGGCTCCCAGCAAGCAGGTATCATGCCTAGGTTTAGTTCCATTTATTTCTCTTTCAGGTACCAAAGTAAAAAAGACTAAGTAATAGGAGATAGGGGTGCAGCCTGCTGGGGTGGGGTTGGGAGTGGGAGAGGGGCCCTGATCACATCACATCCACAAAGAACTCACTGGGGTTTCCCATCGCCATGCGGAAGGACTGTCTGCTGGCTGTGAGTTCCGGGGGCACAGATGCCAGGTCTCGGCCCGGAGGGGCTCCTGGGGGCCCCATGGCTGCGGGTGGTGGGGCCATCATTAGCATTGGAGGGCCGTAGAGAGGGGGCACTCCGGGTGGGCCATAGCTCGGGTGTGTGTGATGGCTGCGCAGGCTGCTGGTCAGCGAGTGATGGCTGCGGTGACTGTGCTCACTGGCCGCTGGGCCCGAACGCTCGCTTGGCGCCCGCTCCCGAGGTTCCCGCGACCCCCGCAGACTGCTGCGTGTAGTGTGGTCTGACTCGCTGCCGCTGCCCCCTGACTTGGAGTCCCCAGCCTTTGGGTCCTTCTCCTTACGCCGGTCACTGCCACTACGGTTGGAGCCACTGCTGCGACTGCCTGTAGGGAGCAAACAGGGCCAGGATAAGAGCACTAGGGCGGCCTGAGCTCCCTGTTGTTCCCTTCTGGGCCTCACTACCTTACCTTCACTGTGCTGACTGCTGGCACTGCCCCCTCCGTAGCTGTAGCCCAGTTCTGGAAAGCCTGGGTGTGGGTTGTAGGGGTGTGGAGGCGGTGGGTACTGGTAAGGGAAAGCCATAGGCCAGGGGGCAGCCCCAGGGTGTGGCAAAGGAGCCAGTGTGTCCTGGTCAGATGCGCCACTGGAGCCGTCGTGGTCCTGAAGGGTCAGGTTGGCCATGTCTGTGGAAAGAGGGCTGAGTAAGCTGGTCTGTTTTGAGCCTCATACCCCATGATCTGGAGAGAGGGATCTGTAACCTAAGATGGACTGCAGCAACATGGGTCGTTTTTGGCCGGAATGGGAGGCCTGCAGCCCTCCTTGGTCACCCCCAACAGCCCTCAGCTAATCTCTACACCCAAATCCCAATCCTTCCAGGGCCACACCCCCCAGTACTGGGAAGGCCTGTATGAGTCTGAGACCAGCCCAGGTTACATGGTAAATTCAAAGTTAGTCTGGACTAACAATATGAACAGTTAAAAAAACCTGAAAAATAAAAATTCCAAAATGAAACAAAAATCCCAAAGCAAAAATAAAACAAAAAGCCCATACCCTTCCCCAGCCCTCTCCTCTTATTTTGCCATTTTCTCTTGTGTTATGCAGTCAGGGAAATGTAGAAGGCTGAAATACTAGAAAGCCTCCATGTACTGTACAATCTGATTTATTAAGCATACTACACAATACTCTATCTCTGCAGAAACTGCCACAATCCCACAAAGGAAGTATCCCTCACTTCTCCAGGTAAAGAAAGTCAAATCTAGAGCAGTTAAATGGGCAGCCTGCGTAAGCCTAAGCAATAGGCAGAGCACAAGCTGAGAGCTGCTTGCACTCTCCTTACCTTTACAGAGAAGGACATTGGTTAGGAGTAGGCAGTTGTTTGGGGAAACTTAGATGAATGTTTGCCCTCCCTCTCCCCTAGAACTATAAAAAAAAAAAAAATTAGAAGTCCAGAATGAGCTGTGTATAGAGATGAGCACCTGTCATCCCAAAGCTCAGGAGGCTGAGGCAGGACTGGGAGGTCAAGGCTAAATTGGACTACATAGAGAGGGGCAGAGGAGGGAGGCAGGAGAGAGGCAGGAGGGAGGGAAGAGGAGGAGGAAGTAGGGACAGGCAGAATCCAGAATGAACTTATGGACTTTTAGGGCCTATCTTGTAGATGGTCCTTGTCCTGAGCTGATGTGGAGGGTGGGGATGGTGTAGGAAGAGCCAGAAAGAACAACCTAAATGCTCCTCTGCATCCTTGTAGCCATGAATGGGAACAATTCACTTACCAACATTATTTCATGAGTCTTCCTTCAGCCCCCGAAATTGTGTACTTTCTAAATAAAGGTTAGGCTGTCCCTACAAGTGCCAGAACTTCCTTGAAGGGAGTATAAGTAGTGACTAGGACTTACTGATGTTCCTTCTGGAACATCCTTTGCTCACTCTGAGACAGCTTCAATTGCCCTATAAGGTCATCTGTTCTACCAGATCATCCTTTAAACCCTAAGATGATCCAGCCTATGGGGGCTGGCTCAGAGGTTAAGAACACTGACTGTTCTTGCAGAAGACCTGGGTTCAAATCCCAGCACCCACATGGAAGCTAACAACTGTCCACAACTCCACTTCCAGGGGATCTGACAGCCTCTTCTGTCTTCTGCAGGCATTGTACAACACGGGTGCAATTACCTACATGCAGGCAATACACGCATACACATAAAATAAAAATAACGCCAGGCGTGGTGGCTCACACCTTTAATCCCAGCACTCAGGAGGCAAAGGCAGGTGGATCTCTGTGAGCTCAAGGCCAACCTGGTCTATAGAGTGAGTTCCAGGACAGCTGGGGTGTTGGGAGCTAATCTGCCTATTCAGGAGGAATGTGTTTATATGGAGAGCCTCACAATACCTGACCTGGAGGCAATAGTGGTAGACAAAAAGATCAAAGAAGCCTTTGAGGTATCTGACCTCCTTGACCCTCAGATTCAGGTGGGGAAAAACAGCTGTTGAAACTAATTGAGTTCTTCTGTTTAAAAAGGTGGAGCTGGAATAAACCAGGTAGGCAAGCACTACTGTCAGCCCTCCCAAGCATCTTTTCTGTCTCTTATTTTTTCTTTCAATCTTCACTCCCCCTTTCAGGTGCTGTCCGTCTTGGCCAGCTGGCACCGTCACTGGGGCTACAGGGAGACCCTGTCTCAAAAAGACCAAAAATAATAATAAATAAATAAATAAATAAATAAATAAAAATAACAAATAAAATATTTTTAAAAATAATTAAAAAAAAAAAGATAAGGGCTGGAAAGATAGCTCAGCGGTTAAGAGCACTGGTTGTTCTTGCTAAAGACCTAGGTTTGAATCCCAGTACCCACATGGCAGCTAACAACTGTCCATAACTCCAGTCCCAGGGGATCCAACAGCCTCTTCTGCCCTCCGCTGGCATTGCACGAGTTGGGTACATTTACCTACATGCAGGTAATACATGCATACAACACATAAAATAAAAATAATAAATAAAATTTAAAAAAAACAAAAGATGATCCAGCCAAGCTCTGCAGAAAGAAGCCAGGGGATATGGCTCTGAGTTTGCCTATGGAACCTGCCACTTAAGTCATTAACCTGTTGAGAGGCAGCAGGATGCAGGTGATGAAAGAAAGCAGTGGCCTCTGCACTGGCTTACACTCAAAGAGCTGCTGATACTTGGGCACAGTGGCATATGCTATTAATCCCAGCACTCAGGAGGCAGAGGCAGGTGGAACTCTGTGAGTTTGAGGCCAGCCAGGGAAACAGTGAGACCTGACTCCCTAAACCATAACAAAACAAAACAAAACTAAAGTTGCTATCCTGGGGACCAACTATGTGAACCTGGATGAACACAGTTCTCTTTGAGCCTGCCACACTCCCAGCTCATGATACTTTGGCTACTGAGAAGGAAAAGGCTTTTCTGTCAGCATTCTCTGAGCTGAGCTGTGGGTGACCTGGGTGGAAGCCCAGGGAAGAACATCTTTTGAGGAAAGGTGCCATGGCTGCCTTGGAAGCTTTAGGTATCCCTAGAGATCTGAGGTCTGGGCTGACATCTGCTAATGATAACAATAATAACCAATTTCAGTAAGTCTAATAAGTTATTGATGGAAGATATACCCTGGTTTCAGATATTGGAATGTAGAAGAAATGAGCCTCTTAGAATCAATTAAATATATGAAGAGTGGGCTGTACACTATGCTAAGTGCATTACATACATTATGCTATTTCAAAGCAGTTCTACTCTTGCTTTCATCTTACTAAGTTGAGGCACATATTGATATTCACACATTAAGGGTAGAACCAGGATTTGAACTCAGAACTGTCAAATTCTCAAATCCCATCACAACTCTAGAGGGATCATGCTGGAACTGCTGAGGGCTAGGTACCCCACCCACTACCAAGGCATGGAGTTGAGCAGTATCAGCTATTCTAGTCCCAAAAGCATTCTGAGTTAGCCAGCACCACTGGACAGAAAGAAGGCTCTTTTGCAGAGGTGGCTGCTGGGGGTGGGCCTCAGCTCCCAGCATGTACAGTGCTGTCTGTTCTGAAGTTGCTAAGAATAAGGAAGGGTATCCTGCTTAATTATGTTCAATTGTTTTGAACCCTCTGAGAATCAAATTCGAACTCCCCAGAACAGCTCTACTCCCCAGAGTAGAGTCCTTTATAACCTGGCTCTGACAGCGTCTCAGCTTCATTTCATGGCACAGTTCACCTTCAGGTGTCTTAGAAAGACTTGGACTCCTTGGGCAGGCTCACATCCTGCTTGGTTCATGGACCAAGGCAGGCACTCTGTTTAGCTTTGCTGATACAATGTTTTTAGAGCATCATATACCTTGAGCAGTCCAGAATCGTGGGAAGAGCAAGGGCTCTGGAGTCAGAAGACCTGGATCCAAAACTTAATTTCTTCTAATTTTGAGACCTAGGGTAGACTATTTTACACCAATAAATCTGTTTCCTCATTTGGTAACAAGGATAGTACCTATCCCCTGTGTATGTGTGCGAGTGCTCTGAAGATTAAGATAGTAGGATGATACTTTAGAAACCATAGACACCATGTCAGGCACAGATCAGGCACTTAGAGAATGCCAGGCTCAACAGGAAGATGCAGGGCCAATGAAGATGGGTTATTTGTACTACAGGACCCTCAAGCTTTGAGGCCAGCTCCAGCTCTGTTACACCTATCTGGGTTTCCCAGAGTCAGATGTCATATCCTGGGACACCTCCCTACGTCCACCTAAGAAACAAGAAGATGGGGGATTCTGGGTGTGGTGGTGGTACACACTCGTAATCTCAGCAGTCAGAAGGCTGAGGCAGGAGGACTATTGCAAGTTTGAGGTCAGTTTGGGCTACACAGTGAGTGCTGGGACAACATGATCTATAAAGACCCTGTCTCTAAAAAAATTAAAACAAGGGCCAGGTGTGGTGGCACATGCCTTTAATCCCAGCACTTGGGTGGCAGAGGCAGGTGGATTTCTGTGAGTTCAAGGCCAGCCTGGTCTAAAGTGCCAGGCCAGCTGGGGCTACAGGGAGACCCTGTCTCAAAAAGACCAAAAATAAAAATAAATAAAAATAAAAAAGGGAAAACAGAAAAGGTGGTAGGGGAAGCACATACTACCACAGAGGTCACCGAAGATGTAGTAGCACTGCTCAGAGAAGGTGATCTTGTTGACGGTGTGGCGGATGAAGCCGGCTTTCAGCAGGTTGCTGGCATACTTTCGGGCCTCCCGCCGGTCAGTGAAGCCTTCCACATTGTGGTACAGCCAGTCCACCACATCTGAGCCTGAGGATAATGCTGTCAGTTGATTTGGGTTTCTCTGGCCTCACAGAAGCTATTTCCAATTCAAAGGACTAGCCCAAGGGAGTTCTCGGGTCCTCCCACCCCTCGCTCGTCCTGTCCCATGACTCCCCACCCTGTCCTTTATCTTGTCATAGGGTTCTCTCACCAATGAAAGCATTGGGAATAGTAATCTTGAGCCACATGCGATCTCGGACCTCCAACCCTGATTCAGGAGAGGCCATAGCTTTTACGATGGTGGCCATGTCACTGTGGATGGACAAGTGGAAGTCATCTAGGCCTGAGGGTGAGAGACAGAATGGTGAAGCAAAAAGGTACTTTAAAGTTAGGTTGCATTTGCTCTACCACCCAATAATTATGAGACCAATGCTGGAAAAGCTACTGACTTCCAAGATAGTTTCCCCTTCTGTAAAAATGGCTATTGTAATATTTACAAGGACAACTGATTTTGTTTTGTTTTTTTTTTGAGACAGGGTCTCCCTGTAGCTCCAGCTGGCCTAGAACTTGCTATATAGACCAGATTGGTCTCAGTCTCACAGAGATCCACCTGCCTCTGCCTCCAGAGTGTCGGGATTAAAGGCGTGCACCACCACACCTGGCTCAGTACAAGATATTTGAATAATTGAAAGAATAATTCAATGATTTCATGAGGGTGCTTACCAGAATGTAGATGTGCATGGTATGACAATAAAAATAACAATCATTTATTGAGTGCTTGCTTCATGCCACACTGATGGTGTCCCACTTAGAGCCTCTTATTAAACCCACAGGGACCTGGTAAAGTGTACACTGGTAGTTCTATTGTATGGGAGGAAACTGAAGCTCTTTGGGTGTTCACCATAGGTTCAGAAGCAAACAATGTTCCGTGAGACACTTAAGTGCCCACTGGGGAAAGAGGTACAGTGTGAGGTATCTGGAATGAGGCTAGTCCCCTCTCAGGCCCTCCCTGATCTACAGGTGGCTTCTCAGCAAACCTCCCACCTGGCCTCGTCTGCTGGACCCAAGGGACACACTTGGACACTCACGCTCTGTATCAGGAATGGAGCTGGTAATGGAGGAGCTGGTAGAGGTGATGGTGCTCAGGGAGGGGCTCATGCCGTAGGCAGGGAAAGTGCCCGTCATGGCTGCAGTGTGAGAGACCCAGGCTGCAGGGTCAATGGGCCGGATGGGCTCACCTGCAGAGAGGATGAGGAGTCACAGGCTGCCCACCCTGCCTACTGCTGTGCTCAACAGGTAGGTGTGGGATCAAGGAAACACAGAAGAAAGGAGGGGCAGGACTTATATATGCCAACACCAGGTTTAGTGATGAATCCCTCATCTACTTACTCCGAGGTAATGTGAAGCAACCACGTGGACTTGGGTCCCAGCACTTGGCTACAGTTAGGGTGATAGGCCTAAAAACAAGGTTGTCCTAATAAGGGCAGGATGTATGAAGGCCAGACCAAGCCCCCTGCCAGAAATGCTGGCCTCATCTTCCCCAGCACCCCATTCCATTCATACCCTGGTTTATGTACAATCTCCCGCAGTACTCGGACTGCATCGTCATTACTCATGTTCTCAAAGTTGATCTCATTTACCTGAAAAAGAGGGCTAGGAGTGAGATAACTGATCAGGCTAGGGAGATGGATAGGGGAGCTGGGTATGAGAGTCAGGAGGTCTCCCTCCAGACAGCAGGAGCTTTCTCTCTATCCTACCACCTAGGGTAGGCAATGATACCTGTAATAACATATCTCCGGGTTCGATGCGTCCATCAGCTGCCACAGCCCCACCCTTCATGATGGAGCCAATGTAGATGCCTCCGTCACCTCGCTCGTTGCTTTGGCCCACAATGGAGATGCCCAAGAAGTTATACTTTTCTACAGGGAATAATTTAATACCTTGTGAGGAGCAGGGTTCTTACCCAAGTTCCCAGCCCCTTAATAGTAAAGGGAAAAAAACTGACACTATTAAACTTCTAAAATGTGTATTACTACCTAATGTGTGCTTAAATATGCTTTCATTTTTCTTGCTGGTTTTGCATCAGGGATTCTTAAGTCTCACTTTTACAGAACAGACAAATTATTTAAGTGAGTTTTCTAAGCCAGTAAGTAGCAAGATTTAAATTCAGATTTAAGTTCCCAAGCTATTTTTCTTATGTCCAGCTATCTTAAAAACTTTTTTTTAATTTTATTTACTTAATAATTGTGTGTGTGTGTGTGTGTGTGTGTAGAACTTGTGGGAATCATTTTCTCCTTCTACCATGTGGGTTCTGGGGATCATTCTAGGGTCATCTGGCTCGGCGGTAAGCGCCTTTACCTTCTGAGCCATCTTGCCAGCCACCAGCTGTCTTCTAAAGAGAGTCAGAAGTAAGAGAGTAAGGATGCAGTGACTAAAGATGGGAAGAGATAGGGCTCTTGGAAATCACTTCCTCCAGGAAACCTTCCATTTTCTGCTTCCAAGCTCTGTTTGTCTGTCATGACCCTGACCACAAGATGATCAGATTGTGTATCAGCTGATATTTATAAAAAAGCTCCCTGAGACAGGGAACATAGCTTTTTTCTTCCCAGTGCTAGGGATGGAACTCAGGGCCTTGTATTCTGCCGCTGAGATTCTACCCCAAGCCTCAGAAAATGTTTGTTGTGCTCCCCAGAACCCCACCTCCATCCAATATCTGTCATAGCAAAGGCATTTAAAAATGTTTCACCGAACTCACCCATGTTGAGAGTAACTGTGATGATGTTGAGAGACATAGTGGAGTCTGTGATACTGCTGAAGGACGAGGACTGGAAGAGACAGTGGCTGTGAGCAGCAGGTAAGGATGGTGGCGCTCCCACCTAGTTCTTTCTCAGCATACAACCCTTACCCACTACAGTTCCAAACATTGAGCCAAAGGGCTCTGAGGAAGAAAAGGCTGTGTGGTCCTGCCGGGAAGTGCTCACACCCTGCTCCCATACCCATCCTGAGCATCTAAGAGCCCATACCCTTTCGATCCGAGAGACTTTCTGTTTCCTCCGCCGGCGCTTGTGTCTTCTCATCAGGCGTGAAGCACTGCTTTGTTCTGTGGAGCTGCTGAACCTGTGGGGCCCAGAGTCATTCCCCACTAGGCTGGCTCAGGCCTGCCTCATGGAGAGGCTCTGCAGGGCCCTGGTCTCAACACAAAGCTCACATCCCTCCCAGGGGCTCCTCAAGGGTCACCTGCCCTTCTTACTCCCACCCCACTACCTATGAAACTCAAGCCCCACCTGCTAGTAGAGTCATCCTCATCTGAGTCAAAGAAGCTGGTAGTCTCCAGCTCACTGCTCATAAGGGTGGATGAACTGTCATAGCCACCTGGCTCCCTCCTCCGCTCCCCTTTTGCAGTTCCATTAGGCCGGGCTGCTGCAAGGGAGGAAGACAGTTGGGTTTGTCAGGGGCCAATGAAGGCAAGAAAGGTAGGCCAAGGGTTGAACTAAGGCTAAGCAAATTCAGAACTCAGGAAGTAGAGTAGAGGCAGGAGCTATCTGGAAGCTGTGGGGAGGGGTTTGAAATGGGAAATACAAACCTTGCTCTGGGCCATCCCTCCGGCGGGGCCGCTCTCTCTGGGTAGACACCAAGGAGTCAGTCTCTGTGTCATTATCCAGGTTCTCCTGGCTGCCTCCACCAGCATGAGGGCTAAAGGACAGAGAAAACATGGTGAGCAAGACAGCAGACTGGGGGGTCCCTCCCCAGGCCCTAGGCGGAGCTCTGGTGGACGTCTCCCATGGGCCATTCCCACCTTCAAGTCACACTTACTGGAAGGATGGGGGTCGAGAGTCCCCAATGCCTCCTGTGCGCTCCAAAGGAGGTGGCAGCTCTGGTGGGTTGTCAGCACAGAAGGAGGCTGGTTCTGGGTGAACGCCTTCAGCTGACACCAGCTGATAGGAGGAAAATGAGTGGTTGTAGCGGTGTCAGGGAAAAGGAAGATGTTGACTTCCAGCAGGACATGAGAGCTTGAGGACAGAGAACAAGGACAGCTGCCCAGGTTTGTGTGAGGGAGAGGGGCAGGAGGCATGGGCTAGTGAAGTGGTGTAGGGGGCGAGAACAAAGATTGGTGGCTCAGGCAGATTGCCAGGTGACAGCAGGTGTCTGGATGGATATAGGAGACCCTTAATCTCTACCATGTGTTTCTGTGTCTCCCTTTTCCTCCTTCTATTTATTCTCCCACTTTTCATTAAAGGTTGAAGAATCTAGGTAAGATATTGTTAGAAAAGTAAAGATTTAGTGCAAACGCACAACAGTACTAGCTTTGGTTTCAGCTATGCCTTTCCACCCTCTGGCCAGCACAGGGGTACAGGTAGATAGAGGCTGAAGGCTCCTTACCCAGGACACCACCCGGCCATTGAAGCAGGGTAGCTTGGCATTGTCATCTGAGATCTCCTCTTTCACCACTCTGCAGGGAAGGGAGACATTAGAGAGAACTTTGTGGTATGGGATGGACGGTCCTCACAATCCCAGTTGTCCTTTACCCTAAGTATGGAATCAAGCTGACTTGGTACAGCTCTTTAGCACCTGAAAGAAGTAGGGCAAACAGGATCTCTGTGAGTTCAAGGTCAGCCTGGTCTACATATCGAGTTCCAGCCCACCAGGAGGGCAGACAGGCAGGGAGCTGGCTGGACGCTATGGGGAGGGGTTGGAAGTGGGGAAAACACAAGGTGCTCTGGGCCACCCCTCAGGCGGAACCCCATCTACGCCAGCTGCTTTGCTGGAGCATGGTCTCAGCTAC
Source organism: Nannospalax galili (assembly GCF_000622305.1). Lineage (NCBI taxonomy): Eukaryota > Metazoa > Chordata > Mammalia > Rodentia > Spalacidae > Nannospalax > Nannospalax galili. The sequence goes on along the minus strand of NW_008336851.1, from coordinate 270,492 downwards.
CAGGTTACTGAAATTATAGCAGCCCCATGCCATATCTCAGAACCTCCCAACTGATTTTGGCCTTCCTAGCATGAGTTTCCTCATGGGCTTTCTTTTTCTTTTGACCCTCAAATTGGATCAAATCATTACTGTTCTTCCCTTCTGAACTAGGTCTCTTGACATTGTTCTGAGAGGTGTGGACAAGGAGTTTAAGGAAATGGGAAAGAGAAAGCATTTAATAAACATCTTCCATGTGACATTAAAATAACTAATAGTAGCCAGGCAGGGTGTTATATACCTGTAATCCCATCAAAGACTGAGGCAGGAGGATTGTGAGGGAAGCCCGAGCTATATAACGAGACCTTGTCTCAGAAAAACAAGGAAGCATGTACCTAGCAGGCATAGAGCCCTAGGTTCCACCCAGCACCACATAAACTGGGCAAGGTAGTGTAGCATGATAATCCTAGCACTAGAGAAGTGGAGGCAAGAGGATTAGTTCGTTCAAGGGAATCCTGGCTACACAGTGAGTTTGAGGCCAGCTTTCAGATACATGAGACATTGCCCCCACCATCCATCCTCTGCCCCCAAGAAAAGAAAAAAAAGAGAAAATTAAGTGATGATTTATTGAACATGCACTATAAGCCTAGCATTATCCTCAGCACTTGTTATCATCACTCCATTCAACACTCACAAGAGTGCTACAAGAGAAGGACTGATGGGAAACTAATAGGTTCAGCAATCCACATAAACTCATACCACTGACAAGTGAAAGGCTGGCATTTGAATCTTGGTCAGCCTGATTCTGAAGTTATGCATTTTTATATCTTCTGTATCTAAAGTGAGAACATATCATTTGCACTCCAGCCTCAGTAGGTAGAAAGTATGATCCTCATGTTATGATTAAGAAACTAACCTTCAGTAACTTGTTCAGGATTACAAATACAAAAATAATAGAAACAGCTAGAATTCAACTCCAGGCTGACCTTACTCTTTTCACTGTATGCCACATATTTTTCCTGTATAATGACAGAGGTAATGGGTCTATGGGGAGAGTGGTGGTCATGGCGTGCAGTTTGGTCTCAGGAATGGGGTAGGGCCAGAAGTTAGATAGTGAGGATGGTTTGGGGCCAGAGAAAGGAATGGAAAATGTTGTGGACCATCAGACTGTCAAATGCCTCAGGAGCACAAAGCTGGTAAAATGTGACCAAAGTTAGAGGATGACACCTGATTAGAATCTGGGTAAAGAGGGAACACAGCAGGGGAGGAGGGGAGGAAGCCCAGCCTTCCCTCACTCTTACAACAGCCTGCTCTGAAGTTCCCAGGCCAAGTCTACTCTCTTCCCTCCCATCCAGCTCTGGCTCCCCACCATTTCCAATGCCACAGCAACTCTAAGAAAGCAGCCAAATCATCTTGCTCAGGCTCATGGTGGCAGAAAGGCTAAAGAAGTAGCAGAGAAGTTGCCTAGACCTACCAGCCAGTCAGGTCATGGGGTGCCCCAAACTTGCAGCCCTGCATGGTTACCTGGGCTCAAAGGAAAGAGGGAGCATGTGACCCATACCACGGGCTCTGACTTATTTTGGAGATGTTCTTGGTGGGAGACTGCTGTTAAGTACCCCTCTCTCCCCTGGGAGGCCCTACCACAATCCATATGTTTCTTTTCTTTCTGGGGGTCACTGACAGGTCATCAAGGTTCTACTGATCTTCAGCAGCTCTGGGGGAACCTCACTTAGGCTGTATTCTCTCATGGCAGAGCTGAGCGGCTCAGAGTTCAACATCAGTCTCTCAGCCTTTTTGTTTTTCCCTTTTCACTCAGATTAGAGTCAGAGAAATATAGGTTCAAAGTCCAATTCTGCCTAAAGTGGTGGTCCACACCTTTAATCCTAGCACTGCTCCCCAGTGCAGAGGCAGGCAGATCTCTGTGAGTTCAAGGCCAGCCTAGTCTACATAGTGAGTTCTAGGCCAGCTGGGACTACAGGGAGACCTGTCTCAAAAAACAAACAAAAAAAACCCCACATACAAAAAAATTCCAGTTCTACAACTTACTAGCTTTCCCATTTTAGAGAACTCCCTTAACTTATCCAAGCCTTTATCTCAGGCTGGTAAATGACATTCTTATGTGGCTGGTATAATCTAGGAATATAATAAAAACTAATTACTAACTCAACTTTGGCTAAGATCCACACTCTCTCACTAGATGTGTGGGTTTTTTGGTTTTTTTTTAAGTTTTTATTACTTTTTTTTTTTGGTCTTTTCACCTGCCAAGGAGACAGGGTCTCCCTGTAGCCCCAGCTGTCCTGGAACTCACTATGTAGACCAGGCTGGCCTTGAACTCAGAGATCCGCCTGCCTCTGCCTCCTGAGTGCTGGGAATAAAGGCGTGCGCCACCACGCCAGCTTTATTACATTTTTAATTTATTTATTTTGTGTGCATGGGGGTGCATATACCATGGCACAAGTACGGAGGTCAGAGGATAACTTTCAGAACTTGATTCTCCCTTCTACCATGCGGGTCCCCATCCTAGGGGTTTAACTCAGGTAGGTCCTCAAGTCTCAGTCTTGGTGGCAGGAGTCTTTACCCACTGAGCCATCTAACTGGCCCTTCCTCCCTTTCTTTTTTTTTTTTTTTTTTTTTTTTTTTTAAATTATCATTGTGGACATAGTTGTACATGCCTTTAATCTTAGCACTTGGGAGGCAGAGGTAGGCAGATTTCTCTGAGATCATGGTCAGCCTGGTAGGGAGTTCCAAGCCAGGTGAGGCTATAGGGAGACCCTGTCTAAAACAAAAAAACAAACAAAAAATTAACAGTGTCACCAGACTTTTCCTTTTGTTTTTGGAGACAGGGTCTCCCTATAGCCCCTGCTGGCCTGGAACTCACTAGGTAGACTAGGATGGCCTTGATCTTAAGATCTACATGTGTCTGCCTCTCAAGTGCTAGGATTAAAGGCATGCACCATGACTCCCAGTCAGCCATTTTGTTTTTTTGTTTTTAACATTTATGTATGTATGTATGTATGTATGTATGTATGTATGTATGTATGTGTATATATACCCATGTTATGGTGCCTATGTGGAGGTCAGAGGACAACTTATGGGAGTGTTTTCTCCTTCTACCATGTGGGTACTAGGGATCAAATTCAGGTCCTCAAGGCTTGGTGGCAAGCACCTTTATCCAGTAAGCCATTCCTAGGCCCCTGGCCCATTTGTTTGTTTTGAGATAGGTGTAGCCCAAGCTTGTTTCAAACTCCTTATATACCTGAACATGGCCTTGAACTTCTGATCTTCCTACCTATACCTCCCAATTTCTGGGATTACAGGTGAGTACCTTGCCTAGTTTAGCTGTAAGTTTCTAAAGTCAGGGACTAAACAAATTTTGTGCTCACCATTTTTTTTTTTTTTTTCTTGGTCTTTTTGAGACAAGGTCTCCCTGTTGCTCAGCTGGCCTGGAACTAACTATGTAGACCAGGCTGGCCTTGAACTCATAGAGATCTGTCTTCCTCTGCCTCACAAGTGCCGGGACTAAAGGTGTACACCACCATGCCTGACTTTCATTAAAAGTTTTTCATCCAGTTACAAAGTCCGGTAGGTTTTTAAGTACTTTGCTTATCATGACATGATGCTCATGAAGAATTGGGCCAGGAGCCCACCTTGTACTCTGAGAGGTTACCATCCAGTGCGTAGCTCATAGAATATATTGCACATGGGGAGAGACTGAAGCCATAGAGCAGTAGATAAGTGCGTTTGAGAGTGGTTCCTTAGAATTGCAAAAGGTTGCCTGTGTGGTGGCACACACCTTTAATCCCAGCACTCAGGAGGCAGAGGCAGGCAGATCTCTGTCAGATCAAGGCCAACCTGGTCTACATAGTGAGTTCCAGGCCAGCTGAGCAACAGGGAAATCCTGTCTCAAAAAGACCAAGAAAAAGGGCTGGAGAGATGGCTTGGCGGTTAAGAACACTGACTGTTCTTGCAGGAGACCCGGATTCAAATCCCAGCACCCACATGGCAGCTAACAACTGTCTGTAACTCCAGTTCTAGAGGATCCGACAGCCTCTTCTGTCCTCTGTGGGCATTGCACGACATGGGTGCATTTACCTACATGCAAGCATAACACTCATACATACACACACAAAAAATGATAAATATTTTTAAAAAGACCAAGAAAAAAAATTGCAAAAGGTTTAAAAAAATTTACATTACGATGTAAAGATATCAAAGTGTCCTGATGGTTCTCAAGGAAGACAGGAAGAAGGGTACTCAGGTAGAAGGTCCAGAAGTAGATAGTATATGACATGGAGAAGGGACAACGCAGTAGGAACCTAACTTGCTATCTTAACTCCCCACCTACAGCTTAAGGCTAGACTAACAGTAGGTACCTTGCTCCATCTACTCTCTCCTCAGTGCTGAAATGTTTCTTTTTTTCTCCATATTTCAAGTAATTAAAAAAATATTTGTGTATGTGTGCATGTAGGTGTGGGCATGCATGTGTTATGATGTTGTGTGGAAGTCAGAGGACAACTTGTGGGAACTGATTCTCTCCTTCCACCATCTGGGTCCTAAAGCAACAAGTTCCTTTACCCAATGAGCTATCTCACTGGCCCTCCCAAGTAATTTAAAAGGGCTGAGCCTACTCTGAGCTTGACAAATACTTTTGGAGACCAGGTGGGAGTTGGGGAACCTTAGAACCTCAGAAGTTGAGGGGTAGCAGGCTTCCTCCTCTGACATACTTTCCCTCTTATCAGCAGGGGTCACTGTCCTGGGCTTGGATAAATGCCTTTTACTTTCCCAGTTTGCCAAAGCTTACCATCTTCCTGGAGAGAGGAACATCTAAAATGGTGATTTACATTGTATTTTTCACTGTACAAAGTGCTCTCTCTCTCTCTCTCTCTCTCTCTCTCTCTCTCTCTCTTTCTCTCTCTCTCACACACACACACCCTCTCTACAACAGTGTGGTCAAGGCTTTCAATTTCAGTCAGATCCCCATGTCTAACCAAGCTTTGTCACTTACTAGCTGTGTAACCATAGGCAAGTTACATAAGCCTTTTGTATTTTAATTTCCTTGTTTGCAAAATGGGGATATTAGCACCTATTTCATAAGTTGGCATAAGGATTCAGAGAGGAATGATGTGCAAAGAATGATAGCACTGACTGGCAGACTATAAGCACTATATGAATTTGTAAAATAGAAAATGATATACAGTATATATACAATCCATGGCTATTAGTCTTCTGTAATAGGATAGCCCTATCAGGTCTCTTGCTCATTTATCCTTGGGGTGTGTGTGGGAAATAAAAACAACCAACCACTCTCTTCCACTTTTAGCATTGTTCTCAACCTGCTAGAACAGCCAACTGGTATTGTGCAAAGATTGTTTCAAGGCCCACAGATGCATGCAAGATGGCTTCAGGTGGTTCATGATAAATGTTGCTTACTTAATATTTATTTGTAATGTAGTTTAGAAACAAATATAAATCAGAGTATCAGGCTTGTAGTTGATTTCATATTATTAGTTTGGTCAAGCTAAGGAAAAAAATGAGTGGACTGAGTTGATTTAAAGAAAAGTATTAGGGGACCAATAAGCAACAGGGCCCTCTTATAACTGTAGCTAGGCCTGGCTCCACAACAGCATTGGGAGAATGGGAAGCAGTCCAGAGAGGTCATCCTTGAGGCATCTGGCCCTGCAATCCTTGAGGTACTGTCTCACTCCCTTCAGACCCTATTCTCTTTACTTCTCTCATGCTGTGTTGAGGGACTCACCCCCTATCACAAACCTTCCAGGTAAACCCTTTAGCAGCCTTTCAATCAAGTATGCCGATTTCTAGACTAAAGCCAGCCAGCCATTACCACACTGAGTGTCCTCATTCCAGGGCAAGAACAGAATCAGGAATAGTGAGAATCTACTCCCCACTGTATAAAACATTGTCACACACATTTCATGGGCCCATCAAATGCTGAGTTCAGGGCAGAAGGTGACAGGAAATAGATAGACCAGGCAGAAGAGGACAGAAGGTGCTTGCCTCCTGGGAGATAAGGGGATGGGCCTTGGGAGAGAAGCCAGAACAGTGGAACACTAGGGAGAAGAATGTTTCCCCTCATCAAGCTCTGGGGCCTCAGGTGCAGACACAGCGTAGGCCTCAGGCTAGAGCATGAGAGGGACCTTCAGGCCTGGAGGGCCCAGGCCTTCCCTAGGGCCTCTAGGCTCATGGCCCAGTTAATGTGGGCAGGGTAGTATGAAGAACTACCCCTCCCTGGTCCCCTTGGAAGATGTGTGTGTGTGTGTGTGTGTGTGTGTGTGTGTGTGTGTATCCCCCTTTCAGGCCAGCTGCTACAGAACCCTCTGGCTTCAACATTCCAACCTCTCTTTAAAGAAGCAGTCCCTGCTTCCAAACTGCCAGTCAAAAGCCTTGCAGCTGCATAGGGAGGGGGAGATAGACTATGAACGGCCTCTTCCTGGACCTCCCATTCAGGCTCTGAAGCCTTCTGCAACATCTCCCTTGGGACCACCATCTGGAGGAAAAAGTCCCCAGCACCTGATTAGTGAGGACTTCTCCTCGGGGTCAGGCAACATCCCATGAGCCCAAGGGAGGGGAAGACAGCTCAATAAACATCAGGTCCAGCATCCAGCCTGGCAGAACAGCCCCCAACTCCTTCTTTCCACCAGTTCAAAGTCCCACAGGCTACGGCCTTAGATGTAGTATATTCCAAATATGGCTCTGAGTTGTACAGCTGAGAAGATGGGGAAGGCAGGCCGGGTGTCAAAATATCCCAACTCTGTGCTAGAAAGGTGGCATCTGGCAGGAGGGCTGAGGACACTCTGACTTCGGAACTGAGTGGAGAGGATGTATGTCTCGGGGGCCACTGGCCTGTGGGGAGGTCAGGGACTTGAATGGCAGGATCGCTTGCTTTAGGAAGTCGGGCGTCCCGCTGAACTAGGGGCAAGATCTCAGAGGGGCTGGACTCACAGCATTCCAAGCCAAGTGGGCCCAAGTGGACCCAGTCACTCCCCAGCTGCGAGTGCGGCTGGAAGCCAGTGCAGCGAGGGAAGTCTGAACTGGCAGCGCTGGCCCCGACAACGGGGCAGCCCGGGCTCCCGGAGACGGGGCGGGGGCATCCTCACCCGAAATCGTCGTCCATAGACTTGAAGAAGAACTTATAGCTGGGTCGCTGCAGAACGCCCTTAAAGTCCGCCAAGGTGACGCGTTCGGCCGGCAGGGGCAGCTTCACCAAGTAGGGCGTCTCCTGGCCGTCCAGGTGGTAGATGATCTTGGTCTCGCCCATGGCTCCGGCCTCGGCCCCGCGGCCTGCTCTGGCAGCCGGGCCGGGCCTCTTAGGCGGCGGCGCTCAGCGCGGCCCGCGACTCAGCCCCGCTCGGCCGCCGCGCCAGCTCCCTTGTTCTCCGACCGCTCCCGGGTCCCAGCGCCGCCGCCAGCGCCGCTTCCGCTCGCTTCTCCCGGCGCTCCGCTGGCGACCGCGACTCTTCCGGTGGCCGTGGCCCTCCCGGTTCTGGGATGAGCACAGCGCGTCCCCTCCCCCGGCTCGGCCGCTCGCCCCGCCCCCGAGCCGCGCTGGCTTCGCCGCCCGCAGCCCGGCTGGGCTTGGTTCGCGCTGCCGACTGCCCGCCCACTAGTGGGGTGGCAGCGCTCGGGATTCAGACCCCCAGAGCTGGAAGGGAGGTCTGACTAGATGGACCCAAGGGGTTTGGTGGCGCCTGGGATCTCGAGGGGGGTGGAACACAGGTGTCACTTTTTGGTCCCCAGAGATGGTCTGGAAGAGGATGGATCTGAAGACTACTGGATCATTGGATGTTGAGAGTGGCCTCAACATGGGTCCTGCTGAGAAGCACAGTTGCTGTCATTGAGGTCGCTAAATTGAGCTCCTCAAGGGCGGGTTAGAATCAACCCCCCCACCCCCACCCCCACCCCGTCTTACAGGGTCTTCCTGTAGCTACAGCGGGCCTGGAACTTGCTATGTAGACCAGGCTGGCCTTTAACTCAGATCCACCTGCCTCTGCCTCCCGAATGTTCAGATTAAAGGCATGGCGCGGTTTAGAATCAAATTTTTAATCCTTATGACTTCAGTAGTGGTTTGAGAAATGGATTGACCCAGGCAGGCCTGGTGGTACACACCTGTAATTTAACCAGAGGGAAAAGCAGGTGGATCTCTGGAACTTCAGGCCAGCAACATGTACATAGCAAGTTCCAGGACAGCCAGGGCCACATAGTGAGACCCTGTTTCAAAAAAGGGAGAGAAATGAATTGAGTGAAGAATAAGTGCATATGTGCATGACTGGGACAGTGGGTGTCAAATCAGAACTAGGTATAATCAGTGGGTCTGATCAGACCTCAGATTCTCAGCTGTAATTCAGTGTATGCCAGGGCTGGTGTTGAACTTGTGGTAATTCTCTTGCCCCAGGCTTCTCAGTGCTGAGATTACAGGTGTATGTCATTATGCCTGGCTTTCAGAACCTTTCAGTTACTTCTGCTCAGAAACCTCTCCAATATTCCCCTTTCAAATATACTTTTTAAACTCTTTGGATTTTTTTTTTTTTTTTGGTCTTTTTGAGACAGGGTCTCCCTGTAGCCCCAGCTGACCTGAAACTCACTATGTAGACCAGGCTGGCCTCAAACTCACAGAGATCCACCTGCCGCTGCCTCCCAAGTGCTGGGTTTAATCTTAAAAAGATAATTTATGTGTATGCGTGTATTGCTCGCAGGTAGGTAAGTACACCCGTGTTGTGCAATGCCTGTGGAGGTCAGAAGAGGCTGTTGAATCCCCTGGGACTGGAGTTATGGACAGTTGTTAGCTGCCACATGGGTGCTGGAATTTGAACCCGGGTCTTCTGAAAGAAGTGTTCTTAACCACTGAGACATCTCTCCAGCCCAGGTTTTAAAATTTTTTATGTGCACGAGTGTTATTCCTGCATATGTATGTAAGTGCACCTGTCATGTAATGGCCACAGAGGCCAGAAGAGGACATCGGATGGCCTGGAACTGGAGTTACATAAGGTCATTAGCTGCTATGTGGGTCGTTAGCTGCCAAGTGGGGATTCAAACCTGGGTCTTCTGAATGAGCAGTGTTTTTTTTTGTTGTCCTTTTTGAGACAGGGTCTCCCTGTAGCCCTAGCTGGCCTGGAACTCCCTATGTGGACCAGGCTGACCTCAAATTTAGATTCTCCTGCCTCTGCCTCCCAAGTACTGGGATTAGAGGTGTGCACCACCACACCCGGCCTTTGACTATTTTTAATGAGTACAGAGTGTACTGCCTGCATGTGTGTAGGTGGCCTTGTCATGCTATGCTTGCAGAGGTCAGAGGCAGTGTTGGGTCTCCTAGAACTGGGGTTATGGATGGTTGTTAGCCACCATGTGGGTGCTAGGAATTGAACATGGATCCTCTCCAAAAGCAGTCAGTGCTCTTTACCACTAAGCCATATTTCCAGTGCCATCAGTATTAGAGCTTTTAACAGTTATCCTCTGTTCCATTTCCCTCCTTTCTCATCCCCATGATAGGCAAGCTCAATGTCACTAAGATCCCTTACAACCCACCCCCACTTTTTCTTTTCTGAAACAGGGTCTCATGAAATTGCTCAAGATGGCCTTGAACTTTCTGCCTTCTCTTCTGCCTGAAGAGTAGCTGGAATTGCAAGCCTGTGACACCATGCCTAGCTATTTCTTTTTTTAAAAAAATTATGTGTATGCGTGTATTGCCTTTGGGTAGGTAAGTACACCCATGTTGTGCAAAGCCCAGAGAGGACAAAAAGGCTGTCGGATGCCCTGGAACTGGACTTCATGACAGTTAGCTGTCATATGGGTGCTGGGATTCGAACCCAAGTCTTCTGCAAGAAAAACCAGTGTTTTTAACCACTAAGCCATCTCTCCAGCCCCTATTTCTTGATTCTAGACATTGCCTACTGACTTCCAGTTTTGACTGATTTCTTCCTCCTTGTACCTTAACATACTGAAATCAGGGGCTGGAGAAATCCAACGTCCTCTTCTGACCTCCTCTGGCATCACATGACACAGGTGCACTTACACACCTGCAGGCAATATACTCATACAAAAATAAAAAATACTGAATCATACTTTTTGTTAACTATATAGTACTAAATATTGACATTTTGACTGTGAGCAACTGTACAATGCTAACCTGGGCATCTTCCATCCCTTGGTTTATTTACTGCTTGGCTTTTTTCCTTTTTTTTTTGGTCTTTTTGAGACAGGGTCTCCCTGCAGCCCCAGCTGTCCTGGAACTCACTATGTAGACCAGACTGGCCTTGAACTCACAGAGATCCACCTGCCTCTGCCTCCCAAGTGCTGGGATTAAAGGTGTGCGCCACCACGCCCAGCTGGCTTTTTTCCTTTTTTATGTGACTAATGCAAATTCTCACAAAATCCAATAGTTTCTCAGTACACATTTTGTTATTTATTCAAATCTATTATGTTTCATTTGTCCATTCTTTTGCTCTGATGTGCACTGCTTGCTCTCTCCATCTGTACAGTTGTCTTCTCTACATCCCCAGAATTAAGACACCAGTTCTTTGTATACTTTATTCCTGTTTAGTATACTGTTACCCTTTGGTAGGCCCATTTGACTGGAAGAATGGAAAATGTAATTTTGTTTTTCTGAGACAGGGTCTCCTTAAGCTTGGAGCTTATTATATAGCTCGGGCTGTCCTTGAACTTACAGTTCTGCCTGAGATCAAAGGCTTGTGTCACAGTGCCCCCCGTAAGAAAGGAATCCTTTTTAAAGGTCTTGTACGTGCCAGGCAAGATTTCTACCAGAGCCTATTTTTAAAAAAATTATTTTAAATTACATTTGTGTGCGTTTATGTACATGGGCATGCACATACCATCACCATCACATACATGTGGAAGTGAGGATAGCTAGTGGGAGTTGGTTCTCTTCTATCATGTGATGTGACTCCCAGGAATTGAACTCCAGTCATCAGACTTAGAAGCAAATGCCCTTATCCACTGAACCATCTCACCAGCCCAGATTGTTTTTGAGTTGTGTATTTAAAAAATATGAATTTGGGGCTGGAGAGATGGCTCAGTGATTAAGGGCACTGACTGCTGTTGCAGAGGACCCGGGTTCAATCCCCAGCACCCACATGACGACAGAACCATCCTTAATTCCAGTTCCAGGGGAATCCGAAGCCCTCTTCTGACCTCCAAGGCACTGCACAACATGGGTGCACTCACTTATGTGCAGGCAATATACTCATACACAAAATAAAAAATCTTTTTAAAACTTTAAATATATGAATTGAGTTGAAAATAATTTTCCTAGGGCCGGGTGAGGTGGCGCACGCCTTTAATCCCAGCACTCGGGAGGCAGAGGCAGGCGGATCTCTGTGAGTTCAAGTCCAGCCTGGTCTACATAGTGAGTTCCAGGACAGCTGGAGCTACAGGGAGACTCTGCCTCAAAAAAAAAAAAAAAGAAAAAAGAAAAAAAATTTGTTCCTTCAGAATTCTGAAGTTATTATTCTCTTGTTTTGATTTGTAGTTCCATTATAGTCAGTTTGATACTGTTCCCTCAAGCCTTGATTTACTTTTTTAAAAATATTTTTATTTTATGTGTATGACTGTATTGCCTGCATGTATGTGAGTGCACCCATGTCGTGCAATGCTGCGGAGGTCAGAAGAGGGCTTCAGATTCCCCTGGCACTGGAGTTAAGGACGGTTTGTAGCCACCATGTGGGTGCGGGGAATCGAACCCGGGTCCTCTGTAAGAGCAGTCAGTGCTCTTAACCGCTGGGCCATCTCTCCAGCCCGATTTACTTTTTATTCTCTCTGGAAGCCCTTAGTTCTCTTTATCCCCAGGGCCCTGAAATCATATGATGATCCTTTTTATTTTGAAATGAAGTCTTGCTAACCAATTCTTTGTTGCCCAGGCTGGCCTTGAATTCCTGGGCTCAAGTCATCCTCCTGCCTCAGTCTCTGACAGGCTGGCACTACAAGTTTTACTGTGTCTTACTCAGTAAGGATTTTTGTGTCAGGTAGGTCCTCTCTATCTAGAAATGCAACAATAATTTCTTGAATAAATATCCTATTTTTTTTTCTTACTTTTTCTGCCACTTTTTTTGGGGGGGGGGATCTTTTTGAGACAGGGTCTCCTTGTAGCCCCAGCTGGCCTGGAACTTGCTATCTAGACCAGGACGGCCTTGAACTCAGAGATCTGCTTGCCTCTGCCTCCCAAGGGCTAGGACTAAAGGCATGCACCTGCTACCACACCCAGCTTTTTAAACCTTTTTTATTGGGCTGGAGAGATGGCTCATGGGTTAAGAGTACTGGCTGCTCTTGCAGAAGACCCAGGTTCAAATACCAGCATCCATATGGCAGCTAACAACCATGTGTAACTCCAGTTGCAGGGAATCCAACACCCTCTTCTGACCTCTTTGTGCATTTAATGACACAGGTGTGCTTACTTACATACATGCATGCATAACACTCATACACATAATTTTTTTAAAAAATTGTGTTTTGCCTGCATATATGTAAGTGTACCATGTGCATGCGGTGCCCACAAAGGCCAGAAGAGGGCATCAGAGTCCTTGGAACTGGCATTACAATGATTGTTAGCCACTATGTGGGTGCTGGGAACCAAACCAGAGTCTTATGAAAGAGCCAGTGCTTTTAAGTGCTGAACCATATCTCTAGCCCCAATTCTTCCTTTTCATAACACTTTTCTTCATAGACACAATGTCTTCCCTCTTTGGAATTTTCCAAACCCTAATGATAGCTTTTCTCAAGTAAAGTTTTCAGAGTAATGTACTTTACCATTGCTTCCTTTGTTTGTTTTCCTTTGCATTTTTTTTTCTCTGCCTTTTATGTTGGAAGATTCTTCAAATATTTGGAACTTGGCTTCTACTCACATTTAAGTAACTAAAATACTATTGGAAGCTCTATGTACAAGATTTACTAATGACTAAGTTTCACTGTAGGGTAGTAAAGTGGTGGGAAAGTTTCTTGGGGGGGATAATCAAGGAGAAAAAAAAAATGTTAACATTCCTAGGCCACTTTTTTAAGCTATTGTTTTGGCCTGGGGGTTCAAGTCAATCAATGTGTATGGATGTACTGTTCTTACCACACACATACTTTCATATAAGTCTTCACATTTAACTTAATAGCCCATCACTGTCCCCATTTCATTTGGGACTGAGTTCAGAGGCTATGACTGTTTAAGTTGTTCTTGACAACTTGGTATTTCATGAGACTTTCATTATGCTGGGAACCCATGGGGTCTGTCAATCTGGAAACTTGTAACTTTTTGAGATAGGGTGGCACATAATCTCAGGTGCTCTCAAACTGGCTGTATAGCTAAGTACTCCTGATTTCTCTGCCTCCACCTTCCAAGTGCTGGAATTAGCCAGGAGTGGTGGCACATGCCTCTAATCCCAGCACTCAGGAGGCAGAGGCAGCAGTCTGGTTTACATAGGGAGTTCCAGGCCAGCTGGGGCTATAAGGACTTTGTCTCCAAAAAAAAAAAAAAAAAAAAATGCTGGGATTATAGGCCCGCTCCATGCCTGGTTTCTCATGACTTTTCTTTTTTGGTCTCTATGAGACAGGGTCTCCCTGTAGCTCCAGCTGGCCTGGAGCTATGTAGACCAGGGTGGCCTCAAACTCACAGAGATATGACTGCCTCTACCTCCTGAATGCTGGAATTAAGGCATGTGCCACCACGCCTGGCTTCTCATGACTTCTTGAAAGTATTTCTTTGGTGATTTCCTCCCTACCATTTCTCCAAAGACTAAATTGCCCATTTCTTGCAGAGAAAGATAATCAACTGGCTGGATCCTACATGTATCAATGGTATTTGTGTGTAGGAGCTTTTTCAGGAAAGGATCTTTGTGAGATCTCCTCTCACTGCATCTCCAGTTCTAAGACCCAGTCCTTACCTTCGTCTGAGGTGCTACACATCTACTGGTTCTAAAAGCCACAATGGCTTGCTGCTTGTTAATAACACTCTCCTCTAGCAAATTGAACCCAACTATTCTAAGCCACCTTTTATTATTCCATTTTTAATTTTTCTAAACACTGACATCTCTCATTGTTATCTCCAGTTTTCTTTATGGGCTCACCTGCCTTTTCAAAAGAACTCCTTTATGGCAGTCTAATATGGTTTCTTTTTGTTTGTTCTTTTTGAGACAGGGTCTCCCTGTAGCCCCAGCTGGCCTGGAACTTGCTATGTAGACCAGGCTGGCCTTGAACTCACAGAGATCCACCTGCCTCTGCCTCAGAGCGCTGGGATTAAAGGCGTGAGGCACCTTGCCCAGGTGGCAGTCTAACTGGTTTTTGGAAGGAGCAAAAAAAAGCTTATCTGTTTAATTTTCCAAATTTAATTGGAAATTCTTTGTTTTTTGTGTGCTCTCCTAACCTTTCTTATTTTGTAAGCCACCTTTGCTTGACAATGTGGTAAAGCCTTCCCTATTTACCCCTCCTTACTAAAATGTTGTCATTTCTGATCTGTGTTACTAATTTGGGACAGATCAGAGGTGCCTCATAGTTGCTTATTCAATTATACTATTAGGTAAAATTATCATTGTCCTATGCTCTCTAAGCACTAGTCCTGTACCTGGTAAGACTGAAACTAAAGTAAATCAAATAAATCATGCTACTCCCGATCCAACCTGTTTTTTGAATTTTTAAAATTAAAAAAAATTTTTTAGGACAGCATCTATTGTTTTTTGTTTTTTTTTTTCTTTTTTTTCTTTTCACATCTTTTTGAGACAGGGTCTCCCTGTAGTCACAGCTGTCCTGACTGGAACTCACTATGTAGACCAGACTGGCCTTGAACTCAAGAGATCTGCCTGCTTCTGCCTCCCAAGTGCTGAGACTAAAGGCATGCACCACCATGCCTGGCTCTGGACAGATCTATTGTATAGGACTGTCCTCCAACCAGCAGACTATGGACTGCTGCCTTCTTCACAAGCTTGGTTGCACCTGCTTGCCTAGGATCATCACAGCCAAACAAACTTGTTTACAGTTACTCTCTGCAAGAAAGGAGTGGCAAGGAGAGTCAGCCACAGTTCCCAACCAACTAGTCAGCCTTAGCTGCAGAAGAGTGAGGGGCTAAAGATATGTAAGCTGAGGAAGCAATAGGGGGACTCTCTCACCATTTTGCACGGCTGTGGAGCAGTCACCATCCATGCCTGAAAGGAGACTTTCCAGTGCAGCCTTAGGAGGAGCAACCACACTCTTGAAAGTAAACTCTCTGTAACTAAGCCCAATAAACTCACTGGTTTCTCAGACTGTAGTTTGGTGAAATTGTACCTCGGTTTATTGTAGAGAACAAGGGAAGAGGGGGCTGGATGTTGTATCTTCCAGAAAGAATTTTTTGTTAATATTTTATTTTTTTATGTGTATGTGCGTATTGCCTGCATGTAGGTTAAGTGCACCCATGTCGTGCAATGCCCTCAGAGGACAGAAAAGGCTATCAGATCTCCTGGGACAGTTGTTATGGATAGTTGTTAGCTGCCATGTGGGTGCTGGGATTCAAACCTGGGTCTTCTGCGAGAACAACCAGTGTTCTTAACCACTGAGCCATTTCTCTGGCCCCTTCCAGAAGGAATTTTAGCTACAGGGTCTCAAATAGTTCATGCTGGCCTCTTGAACCTCTTGCCTCCATTCCCAGGTACTAGCACTACAGGTGTGCACCACCATACTTGGATTTTTTTTTCAGAAATGCCTTTGTACCCACAAGCAGCGTTCAGCAAGCTTTTCCTTAGGTTTTCCTTACTACCCAACTGAAATGAAGAAAGACATCCATTGTCTGTGGTGTCTAGGACATAGGGGAGCTCCTTTGTTACCACAATTACTGTCAACAGAGGTTACTGACTCACTCTATATGAAGACAGCAAAGAGCTCACAAAGGAAACAGAGTTGAGGTTAAGAGAGACATCCAGCAAAGTAACAAACTCCAGTTTTAGGTTCAATATCAAATTCTGGCTCTCTGAGTGACTAGTTACATGGCTTCTCAGAGCTGTGACACCTCTCCTGAGCCTGAGGAATGGTCAATTAATCAGGTACCACAGCACCACCTTGCAGCCACAACAACCCCTCTCCCTCAACCACCTTCCCCAGGTGTTAGCTAAAGGCAGCCATGTTAGAGATTCAGAACTCTGGTCATACAGTTTACTGACTGATCAGTCAGAGTTGGAGAGACACCAAATATACCCCTTTTTTAAACATTAACCAACAATAGAGAGGGCCAGCTGCTCTTTGCTGTTCTCTGAGGGAAAGCTGGAGCGTAAAGCTGTTCCTCTGGCCTACCTCCACCTGCAGGGCCTGCCTAGATTTTCTCTAGGCAAGAGTTTTGTTGCAGCCCAACTTTCCTCATTCCAACTTCAGCCAGGATGGGAGGCACAGTTGCTGGCAGTGGGAAAAATACTGTAGTTCCAGCTTCTGTTCCTTTAAGTCAGTCTGTGCAGTGGCCATTCATCCTTCTATAGCTAGCTCCCTATTTGCATTGCCCTAGCAGTTAGGAGGGCAACCAATCACACCATGGAGTAGGCAGTATGACATCAGTCATCTTCAGATGACTCTTCTTCAGCCTCTTTCAGCCACTGGATGAACCTCTGCAGCTGTAATGAAACAGAGGGGAGAGCTACTGGGGGAGAAACATGTTCTCCTTAGTAGAGAAACATCCTCCTGTTCTCCTTAGTAGATAAACAGCTCTAACCACAAAGTCCCTGGAATCTAGGGTGGGGGATCAGGGAACTTAGTGAGAAGAGAGAGGCCTCACTCACCTGTTGATTCTTGCGTAATTGCTGACCTTTGTCAGTTATGTCCCTCTGGCCGAACCAGCTCAAGATTGTTTCCTCAGCCAAGATTTCCAGCTGATAGAAAGCCATCAGTACCTAAAGAAGGCCAGCAAAGAGGAATCTCAGGGGCCCTGTGGGTCCAGCAAGATAAAATGGTATAAAAGGGATAAAACTGGAGAGGAGAGGAGGACCTTAGCACCTCTACCCGGCCCTCAGCTTCCTTTCACACACCAAGTATTCTCTTCAGAACAGACAAGAGAGCTTGTTGTGGTGGTGCATGCTTAGAATCCCAGAATTTGGGAGGTAGAGGCAGAAGGATCAGGAATTTAAAGTCATCCTCAACTACATAGTAAGTATGAGACCAATATGGGCTGAGAAAGAGAGAGACAGAGACAGAGACAGACAGGAAGAGAGTGAGGAAGCAAGCCAACTCCCCACCCTGCCCCCGAGGGAAAAAAAAGGAAAAGAGAAGCATGAGCTATTCATTTTGGTAGACAGGTATAGTTTTATGAACTACTGCTGGTTAGTGAACCCTTAGGCCAACCTCAGTGGCTGCCTTGTTAGTACCAGCCTGGCTTAATGCTGCATTATGCTAGCAATAAGCATGATTCTAGGGACAGATGGTGCTGTGAACAAACTCCATGAGGTTCATGTTAGCCTCAATTTTGTGTCTCCATGGAGGTCATGAAGGTCTGCATCAAAGCAAATACAGGACATGAAGCTTGAGGTGGTAGTTCACCTTGGTCATGGAAGCAACAAGAGCTTCATGCTCCAAGAAGAAGTCCTCAATGGCTGCCAATGCCTCCAGATGGTCAGCTACGCGCTTTATGTAGTTTCTAAAAACAGGGCTCCAGGCTTTGAGCAGCTATGGAAAAGAGATTGGAACTATAATATATTTCTGAGCATATTCCTGTACCACAAGATTGGTTTTCATTACAGAGGACAAGGTTCTAAGGAATCATGTCAGAGGAACGGCACATAGAGAATAGGGGAAAAGATGAAATTTCTTAGGGAAGGTGAAAGGGGGTCAGATGCTGTTGAATGCCTCAAAATATCTATTCCCAGCCTAGAGGTTAATATTATTCTAGGCCAGATCATTTTTACGGGGTTTGAAAGACCAGGTCTATTCTTTTTTTTTTTAATATTATTTTTATTTTATGTATATGAGTATATTGCCTGCATGTAGATAAATGCACCTGTCTCATGCAATACCTGCAGAGGACAGAAGAGGCTGTCGGATCCCCTGAAACTGCAGTTATGGACAGTTGTTAGCTGCCACGTGGGTGCTGGGATTTGAACCCGGGTCTTCTGCAAGAACAGTCAGTGTTCTGAACCACTGAACCATCTCTCCAGCCCCTATTCTTTATGTCTTACAGATTTTTTTTTTTGAGACAGGGTCTCTCTGTAGCCCCAGCTGACCTGGAACTCACTACGTAGACCAGGCTGGCCTTGAGCTCAAGAGATTAAAGGCGTGAACCACCACGCCCAGCTATAGACTTTATTTTTAGAGATAAGATCTGCAGTATTACTCAGGGCTGGTCCTAAACTCCAGGGTTCCAGTGATCCTTCTGCCTCAACTTCTCTGAGTAGCTGGGACTATGGAACTATGTCAGAATGCCTGGTGTCCAAACCTATTTCTGTGTCTCTTTGGGGGCCTGGTATGCTTTGAATCTGCGAGTCCCAAAGACCATTTGGTATTAAACATAACTTGATTCCTCCAGATCAGCCAGTGCTGCTCTAGAACCCAACCACTTTCCAGAGGCAGCGAATGGAACCAGAAGCAACAAATACCCCATAAGTCCATCTACTCCTAATTTCCCTTTAAATCAAGCACAGCAAGGATGAAAATCTGCCACACTTAATTCCTTATACCCAGCCCCAATCTTTGCTTACAGGAAGTAGTGTGGCACAATAGCGGTTTGGATCAAGTAGGGAATCCATCTGTTGCAGGGGGAACTCCAGGACCACATGGCTGAGTACCTGCATCACTTCCTTTAGACTAATGTTGTAGGCATACCTGTGGGGAGATTAGCATGTGTGATAGTTAATATTGTCAACTTTAACAGGTTCTAGAATCACCTAGGAGACAAACCTCTCGGCATGTGTGAGATGGAGTTTCTAAACTGGGTTGAGGTGAGAAGGCCCATCCTAAGTGTGGACAGCACTATTCTATGGGCTGGGGTCCTGAGCTGAACACTAGCATTCATCTCTCTGCTGCCTCACTACTGATGCACTGTGCCCAGCTGCTTCAAGCTCCTGTTGCCATGACTTCCCTCCATGATGGACTGTATCCTCAAACTGTGAGCCAAAATCAACACTTCTTCCTAAAGTTGCTTTTTTCAAGTATTTTGTCAAAGCAAAAAAAGTAAGCTGGGGTGGTGGAGCATGCTTTTAATCCCGGTACTTGCGAGGATCTCTCGCTCTCTGAGTTTAAGGCCAGCCTGGTGTACATAGTAAGTTCTAGGCCAGCTGGAGCTCAGGGAAACCCTCTTCCAAAAAAAAGTAACTAATACAGCACGGCACCAGGAGTTCAATGCCTCTTTCAGCTATACGATTAGGACTTTGATAGCACATTGGCAGTCAGATGAAACAACATGGAAGGGAAAGCTATGTGGAAGATATATGCTAATGCTAATGTTCCAAACACTGTCAGCCTTCTATTTGGTCCCCTACTTGGGTAGCTGGGAGAGCAGCCCAGAAAAGAAAATAGGGAGGGACTGCTCTTACTTGAGAGAGTTGATCTCCAGGACTAGATTGTCACAAGAAATATTCTCCTCTTTGCCTCGCTGGAGTGTGCCCAGGACTTCATTCTGGAATACTGAAAAGAAAGAACAAATCCATAGACCAACATCAATCTGGAATGCCCTGCTTTAAGTCATCTAGTTCTGACTATATCAAAGCCTTTCTGGGAAGAACATGAGCCTTTGGCTAGCTGATGAAGGTAAAGAATAAACTGGAAGCTTTCCCCTTCTGTTCACATCTCTGCTTTCCTGGCCACTAACCTTTGATATCATCCAACTGAGGGGAGCCTGCTCGGCTGTCCAACTCCTCGGAATCCATACTTCGCTCACTTTCAGTCTCACTCTCTTCTTCCATGTTGATTGTGAGTCCTGAGTAGACAAAAAAGGGTAACAACAAAGAAAGGAGGGCCTGGGGATGCAGCTCAGCTGGCAGCATACTTGCCTAGCATGTCCAAAGCCCTGGATTTCATTCCTAGCAGCACATAAAAACCAGTCATGGTGTGCATGACTGTACTACTAGCACTCAGGCAGCAGAGGCAGGAAGATCAGGAAGCTCAAGGTCATTCTTGGCTACAGAGCAAGCTCAAGCCTGGATTATAAGAAAGCCTGTCTATCTTTCAAAAAAGGAGGGGTGGGGAGGGATGAGCCACTAACAGACAGATATGTGTCCTGTCAAAATGAAAAGAGGATCCAGGGGCTAGAGAGATGGCAGTTAAAAGCACTGGCTGCTCTTGCAAAAGACCCAGGTTCAAATCCTAGCACACACATGGTGGCTAACAATGCCCCTAACTCCAGTTTCAGGGGATCCAGTGCCCTCTTCTGACCTCCATGGGAATTGCATGGTATGGGTGCACTTATACACATGTAGGCATAACACTCATACCCATAAAGTAAAATAAAAAAAGAAGATCAAGTAAGTAATCTGATTCCATGGTATTCATCATTCTTCAAAATATTCAGATTAAGTAGAAAGCCAGCAGGCACATGCTCACCCCACAAACTCTGTTGTAGCTCTTCTTCCTTCATGTCCATGTGTGCAGCTTTCCAGAGGTAACCCTGGCCTGCAACTCCTACTTCTGCTGGATTGTAACCTGGAAAAGACATTGCTCTTTTCAAAAGGCCAACCAGAAGGATCAATCTCTCTGAAACGAAATAAGGCTTTTCTTTGGGGCAGAGATGCACAGATGCCCCACACCTGTTAAGCCTCACACCTTTCAGCTTCACTTTCTCTTTCTCTTGGTCATCCCCAGAATCATCACTGAACTGGCCATCATCTTCATCTTCTTCTGCATCTGGAGGGTGCAAAGAGATCACCGAGCCCTCAGGCAGCATGATATCTGGGCCCACTACCACCTATAGGAGAAAAAAGAGGCAAATGACACAAACTTAATAATGTGTTAATGAAGTTTCTTTTGACAACTAGAGTGGTACCTTTTGTTTTCATTTTTAAAAAAAATTCTATTTTTATTTTATGTGTATG
>NW_008336851.1:232216-248670 GCF_000622305.1 Nannospalax galili | reverse complement strand
TGTCGGATCCCCTGGAACTGGAGTTATGGACAGTTGTTAGCTACCATGTGGGTGCTGGGATTCGAACCCAGGTCTTCTGCAAGAACAGCCAGTGTTCTTAACCACTGAGTCATCTCTCCAGCCCCGTTTTCATTTTTTTAACTATGCTGAGAAGGTAAATAAAACCAGTGGTTTTGGACCCTCATTGCAGGCTAATTTATGGGTCAAAATACAGTCCCTTTTGACTTGGCATAATCACTATTCAATTCAAGGCTTCTGCATAGTATGGAGAGGTCTTACCTGAGAAGTAAGGACAGAGTGTGGCTTCAGTGTAACTCGTTCCTTGACCTCAGCATTGTCACAGAGCACAGACTGGTAGATTTGTGCTCCATCTGCCACTCGAACACCCTGCCACAGGTAGGCCCGGTCCAGCACCACGTTATCACCTGACTCAAAATGAGAAGGATTCCTGGTAACTCAGGGCTCCACCTCTATACTGAGCCCTTAATGGAGGATGAGGCTGACTGACACCAGACCAGCTCCCACCTAGCACTGTTGCCCCATCTACCAATCATTAGAAATACCCATTCACTCTCCATGTCAGCCCTAAGAACAAAACATTGCTCACCCTGGTCACCCTCTACTAAGTTTACAATTATACACCATAATATGGATAAAGGACCTGAAAATCAGGCAGAGAATAGTGGCACACATGCTTTTAATCCCAGCACTTCAGAGGCAGATGGATCTCTCCAAGTTCCATCCATTTATAAATAAATAAATAAGGCTGGGTGTGGTGGTGCATGCCTTTAATCCCAGCACCCGGGAGGCAGAGTCGGGTGGATCTCTGTGAGTTCCAGGACAGCTGGGGCTACAGGGAGACCCTGTCTCAAAAAAGACCAAAAAAATGGGGGGGGGGTCTTTTTTGAGACAGGGTCTCCCTGTAGTCCCAGCTGTCCTGGAACTCGCTATGTAGACCAGGCTGGCCTTGAACTCACAAAGATCTGCCTGCCTCTGCCTCCCGTGTGCTAGGATTAAAGGCGTGCACCACCATGCCTGGCTAGAAGTATCATATTTTTAATAAAAGTAAATTATTAAGAGGCAAACCAAAACCAGAAGTTATGTAAAAAGAACACTGGGTGGGGTGTGGTGGTGCACACCTTTACTCCCAAAACTGTGGCTCCCCCAGGATCCTTTCTTAAGGTAGCCACTTTAGTTCCTTATTTATTCACAAAGACCATCCCTTATTTGTGGTATTATCCAAGTCTCCAACTTCCACCCAGTTCATGTCCACAGGACAATTAGCTGGATTCCCCAGCTGTGCTCACCAATGTGGCAGTTAGGGCCAATGACACTATTGGTGATGGAGCAGTTGCTGCCAATTACAGTGCCAGCTCCCAAGAGGACATTTTCCTCAAGGATGCTGCCATGGCCCAGGCTGACTTCAGGCCCTCGGTAGATGTTGTGTCGGGAATGAGTGTAGTTCTGCATGGTGCTGTCAGTGAAGTTCACTTCCGGAGTAAGAGGGTAGACCCATCGGCGGATGACATCAGCACAGACAGCTGAGTACATGTGTAGGTTGGAGACCCGGGCACCATATTCCCTAGTTGCCACATGTAAGTGGATCTGGTTTCCTAGGATCTAAATGAAGAGAAAGGGAGATCGCCCCAACAAGTGAAACAGTAAGACAATCTCCAAGTAGAACACCTTTTCTAAACAGTTTCATTTCCCCCGACTCACCGTAACCATCTTAAGTGCCTGAGAGTTTTCTTTACAGACTGTTTCTCCCAGCCTGGTGGCTATTTCCCTCCCTTTTTAAAGCTTAAAGGGGACCAAAAGTTATCAGAGTGAGGTAAAACCACAGCCCTTTCCTCTAAAGTGGTTTTGGAAGCTCCTTCTCACCTCCTCATTCACTAACAGGCCTCGCACAAAATCATCTCGAGTTTGGTAGTCAAAATTGTCTGTGAAGAGTTGAGCTACCTGTGGGGGGAAATGAGGTGTGCTAAGGTTTAGTGCTATTTCAGGAAACAAAGAAAAATCCCACAGATCAATCAAACCTATGGTAATTGGCTAAAGAACAAAATCCAAAAACTTAAGCCAGGTGTGATAGCACACACCTTTAGTCCCAGCAGAAGTAGGCAGGTCTTTGTGAGCTTGTGGCCAGCCTCATCTACATAGTAAGTTCCAGGCAAGCCAAGGCTACTTAGTGAAACCCTGGGGGACCGGGGCTTGCTAAAACCCAAAGACTTGGTTCCCAATGTACTGGAACAGTATCCCTTTGCTATATGACAGACTGTTAAAAAGAGGGAGGATAATGCCAGGTGTGGTGGCACGCCTTTAATCCCAGCACTCCAGAGGCAGAGGCAGGCAGATCTCTTTGAGTTCAAGGCCAGCCTGGTCTACATAGTGAGTTCCAGGCCAGCTACAGGGAGACCCTGTCTCAAAAAGACCAAAAAAAAAAAAAAAAAAAAAGGGGGGAAAAAAATCCCCGGCCCAGTAAAGGGAAAAATAAATTGGAAAAGTTTTTTTTTTTTGAATTGGTCAGCACTCAGGAAGCAGAGGCAGGAGCTCTGTGAGTTCAAAGTCAGCCTGGTCTACATAGTGAGTTCCAGGTCACCTGGGGCTACAGGGAGACCCTGTCAAAAAAAACAAAAAAAAAAAAAAAAAAAAGAGGGAGGATAAATATACCCTGGCCATGTAAGGGGATAATAGATTCGTAAGAGTTCTATTCTTTGAATATGTCGCCCTGTTCTGTAGAATTCACCTGAGGAGAACAGATGCTTATATGACAATCCAATAAATCATATCGAATCTCCACTCCATCTCCACTGCCCTGGAACAGGCTCTGTGGGGAGAAGTCACAAAGGCTTTAATTTATCTGTCCTCTAGATGCTTACTACTTTCTCACCTGGAGTCCCCCAGATATCTACTCACCAAAGGGAAGGAAAAACGCCGGAGGCCCTGGGTCTTCTGGAAATGTAGAATCTGGTTTGTGGTACTATCCACGGCTACCACCATGTTGTCCTCATGGCACCGAGTCGGGTGGCTGGGGGATGACTCTTTGAAGATCATTGTCATCACAGACACATTTTTTTCTAGCTTCCTTCTCAACCTATAAAGGACAGGAGGGAGAGGGATATAAAAGAGTAGTCTTAGGTCTCTGCTGGTCCCTAACTCTTGTCTGTCATTTTTCCCACCCTGACCTGTGTTCCTCCAGGGCTTTGGTAATATTAATGTTTGAGATGACATCTCCATATACTAGAAGAAAGTCAGAGCGCACCAAGGCCTTGGCATCAACATCACGGAGGACATCTCCTAGTGACCGATATAGTTCTGATGTGATAATTCGAACAGCATTGAGGGACATAGAATGGCACCACTTGGATTTCCTATAAGAAAGGTAACGAGAGGCACAAGTAAAGTAAGCAGATCACTCAGACCTTATTTACAACCCCCTTCGGCATTCGTACTTCTCCAAGGCCTTTTGGGTTCCTGCCAGCGTCCTCAACTTCAAAGAGATTTATGAACTACAATTAATGCTTTCAGCACCTCCTGTCACCATTTTTACGTGTTAAAGAAATGTAGTTATTTCCTCTCCCTACCTTGATTCCTGCCCCTGAATTTGAGTTTTAAACTCAAAATCTCGCTGAAACCTAGGGTATAAAAGTACTCTGGGAGCCGGGCGTGGTGGCACACCTTTAATCCCAGTACTTGGGAGGCAGAGGCAGGCAGATCTCTGTGAGTTCAAGGCCAGCTGGGGCTACAAGGAGACCATGACTCAAAAGACCAAAAAAAAAAGCTCTGGGAACACACTTTTCTTAAAAAGTATTTTATATTTTATTTAGCTGGGTGTGGTGGTGCACGCCTTTAGTCCCAGCACTTGGGAGGCAGAGGCAGGCGGATCTCTGTGAGTTTGAGGCCAGCCTGGTCTACATAGAGTTTCAGGCCAGCTGGGGCTACAGGGAGACCCTGTCTCAAAAAAAGACAAAAAAAAATATTATTTATTATTTTAATTTATGTGTATGAGTGTACTGCCTGCATGTGTGTGAATGCACTAGCGTGCGCCACCACACCCAACCTGAACACACTTTCCATGCCACCTTTCTTGTTCTGAAGTCTCTATCAAATTGAAGAGTTGTATTATGGAAATCGTGCTAATATACTGGTCTTTATTTCCTAAATGCCCACAGATTCTAAGATTTCAAAAGACATTTGTTACGGACTTACTATAGGCTTGACACTAAGGTAGGCAATGGAAATGCAAGGATAAAGTACTCATTCTTACCCTTAAGCATCACAACAATGTTTGGAAATTCAGTGGAAAAACAAAGATATTATTCTAGTAATTATACACTGGAGCCATTAAATAAAAATCAAAACCCATGGTACCAAACTCTGTAAGATTCAGAAGACCTCACGTTGTACTTTTTCTGTCATAGAAACCTCAAAATGGACAGGCTCAGGACAGGCTCTAGCAACTCCATGAAGAGTGAAGAAAATACCTTAGACCTTACATGGGATCTGAGTAGACACATTTTTTTTCTCTCTTCACATCTGCTTTACTTTGTCAGATCCATCCTGAGAAAACTGGAGAAAGATAGTGAAACACGGAAAGAAAAGCTTCAGAGCCTTACAGTAAATGTTCTTTGATCTGAGTAGCCTTCCAGCAGCAAAAGACAAAGGTTTCCTGTACACCAGTGGCAGTCAGGAATTCCAGAGTGTAGTCAATTAGTGCCACATTGGCCAGGGGCAAGAGGACCTACAGGGCAGGATATGAAAAAAGTTTGAGGTCTTCAATCCATGAGGGTCCTTTGGGTACTCCACCGCAACAAGAATTTTCACTACAGTGTTTCCAAACACTACAGTTTGCTTTATCTTTTCTATTCTAAGATAAGCAGCATCCTGTTTTTGATGTTCATGGAATGCTCTAAGGTTCAGTCTGAAGTACTGGGATTTAGGCTTAGTAAACACATGTATCAGACACAAATATGCTCTAGAAGACTGGTGCTGGCAAACTGTTAGCATTCAGTCATATTTCCAGTCTTCTAAGCACTTCTTCCCCACATACTTTCCTTCCATTATTACATTATGGGCAGCCACTGGATCACAGCTCCCTCTATTTGGGTGAACAGGGGTTACTTGATGACAAAGGAGTCCCCAAGCCCAAGCCCAATTTCCTGTTGTCTAGATAATTCAGAGATTGATGGCAATTAGTCACTGAACCCACTGGGTCCTCCTTCCGACAGATATGGCAATGGCTGTCACTAAAACCTGGAAGGAAAAAGCGCACACACCAGCCTGAGATCCAGCCTGTTCTCTTTTAGGCATACTACCTTCCTTTTTTCTGAAGCTATTCCTTTCTAACTAAGCACCTCTCTTCGGCAAGGTTAAAGGCAGCGGAGACCGCTCTTGAGCTACTAAAACCCGAGGGAGGGCTTCTCCATGACTCCCAAAGCTGGGTGGACAGCCCTGCGAACAGTGCTCGGCACTGGGTCAGTCACCCTCCACCTTTTCGGGAACCAGGTAAACCCGACTTTAGGCTAACTTCCAGAGCATGCTTCACTAACCGGCCGCAGCGGTAACTTGCTGCAACGCCGCCACCCTCCGGGCCCGCTGGCCGCTCGCGTGTCGGGCGCTCACCCGAGGCTGGTCCTTGGAGATGGGGAAGAAGCGGCGGTTGAAGCTATCAGCCACCAGAACTGCCTGGAGCGGCGGCGGAGGCTCCTCCTCCGCCCCTCGGGCTCCCCCGCCGGATCCCGGCCCGCTGCCGCGCTTGCTTACTCGACTAGCCGTGGCACCCGGTGCCTCCGCGACAGTGGCCGCCATTTTCCCTCGCAGCCCCCACTTCCGCTGGGAAGTCGGCACCGCAAGCAGTTGGGGACAAAAAGAACTCTGCAGCTAAGCGTGGGGAGGAGCTGAAGAAGGAGGAGTGCGCATGCGCATACCCAGGCGGTCCGGCCCCCAAGAGTAGGAAGGAGCTGAAGAAGGAGGAGTGCGCATGGCTTGCCTAGGCGTTCCCCGGGTGGGCGGTTTGAACGCAGTACGCAGCTGCAGCGGTCGCTGGTGGAGCTGGCGCAGTGTAAGGATGGCATTGGACTGTCAGCAAGTCGTGTCGTCGTCATCGTCGTCGTGTCCCCACCCCCCCCTTCCCCCGGCCCGTGAAGGAACCTGATCCATGTAGGATCTTTAATCGTACATCAGTTCCCTGGCCCAAAGCATATTAAAAATTGTAGTTCTAGCCGCTGCGCGCTGGCCCGCGCCTTCAATCCCAGCACTTCGGAAGGCAGAGACAGGCGGTCTCTCTGTGAGATCGAGGCCAACCTGGTCTGCAAAGTGAGTTCCAGGCCAGCTGGGAGCTACAGGGAGACTCTGTCTCAAAAAGATCTAAATAGGGGCTGGAGAGATGGTTCAGCAGTTAAGAGCACTGGCTGCCCTTGGAGAGGACCCGGGTTCGATCCCAGCTAACAACGTCAGATTGCAATGGCTGCCATTAAAACCCGGTTTTAGGGGCTCTGACCCCCTCTTCTGACTTCCGTAGGCATTGCGCAACAGGGGTGCCCTTACATACATGCAGACAATATACTCATACACATAACAAAATATAAAATATAAAAAGACCTAAATAAATGAATAAATAGATAAATTAGTAAATAAGTAAAATTGTAGTTCTCCACATGCATTCTAGCCATCGGATGGAGTCTGACTGCTGGATCCGAGTTAGACATCTCCTCCCCTAGGGAACTCCCGATTTGCCTAAGGACAGGAACTGGAGGGAGAATGGTAATTTGAACATCCTCTGTTTGTGGGCCAGGTATCTACCACACAAGCACCCACCACTTTTTTTTTTTTTTCTTTTTTCTTTTTTAACAGTGCTGGAAACACAGCATAGGACAGTAGACATTTCTTGACCTCTTAGAGCAGGAAGTACACCCAGCTAATGAGTGGAAAAACTGGTACTGGAACTCCTAATTGACTTCATAGTTCCACAAACTTCCTACCAATTTATATGGGGATAACGATGATTTTTTTATGTGTCTTGCTCAACCTATCAGACTACACTGTGACTTAAGCAGTGTGGAGATGGAGGGGGATCCAAAAACACCTGTAAATTGAGTAGGACTGGAGCCATGTAGCAAGCTTCCCAGGCTGGCCAGACAAAGACTTCACGGGGCAGGTTTTGGGGAAAGAAGTCCTGGCCACAGCGTATAAACCAAGCTTAAGGTAGACGGAACGATGCCAAGCAACCTGGGTGTCAGGGGAAAACACTTCAGCAAGTAAACGTGCTCTTTCTACGCAGGAATACCGAAGGCATGAGCAGTCTGCTCCCACCTCTGAGTTGGTTTAGAGTTCTCTTGGCAGAGTTGTTTCCATTTGTTTCCCATTTTCCCTTACACTTAGGAACCTCATGGAACCCAGGAGCCTGTCATTTCTTTCCTTACTGCTGATGAGGGTGCTATGAGAAAAACATTTGCCTTTGGAAAATTTATATTAGAGAGGGAAAGTAGGAAAAAACTCAGTAGGCACACCACAGTATGGGGGGCATGTGCTGGTAACCTAGCACTGGAGAGGCTGAGACAGGACTATTAGAGCTGGAGGCCAGCCTGAGAGACCTTGTCTCCGAAAACAAGTAAGCAAACACATCAACAACATATGTACATTCTTGAGGACTGTTTGGTTACCCTAGGAATCTACAGACCGAAAAGAAAGAAAAAAGGAATTCAATAAGATTAGTAAATTGAGCTGGACAGGGTAGAGCATGCCTTTAATCTCAGCGCTAGGGAGGCAGAAGCAGGCATAGCCTAGTCTACATAATGAGTTCCAGGTCACCTGTGGCTGGTTACAGGGAGATTCTGTCTGAAAAAATAAAAATTACTAAGTGCGCACTTTACTGCGTCCCCTGTCACTCTGGAGGGGTCTATCTAGGATCCCATGGTAGAAGAGTCTCGTGTTCACAGCATTTAGAATAGCATCTACAACATATATAAAATAGAATTTGTAATATTGTAGCCAGGTATGGTAGAGCATGCCTTTAGTCCCAGCACTCGAGAGGCAGAGGCAGGTGGATCTCTGTGAGTTCAAGGCCAAGCTGGTCTACATAGGGCACTCCAGGCCTGCTGAGGCTACAGGGAGGCCCTGTCTCAAAAAGACCAAAAACAAGAATTTCTAATACTGTCATAAAAGCAGCTGAGAGAATAGGGTCTCTCCTCTAAGCATCTCCCATAGGGGGAACATTCCTGGGGCCAGGCGAGGTTCAGCACTGTCATTAGGAGTGGTTGTCCTGGGTGAGGGGGTGTTACCCGGATGTTCCTGATAAGCCATGGTCCCACCTCCTTCCCACACTCTGGGGAAGAGTCAAGCCCATTAAGGGGTGGAGCCACCACCATATTGGACATGGGCAAAGTGGCTGAGCAAGAGAGACAGGGATGCATACATTTCAAATATGAAAAAGGAAAAGCCTATAAGAACCCATGGTTTTGTAGGTCACCCCCTCCCAAATGTCATATAAAGTATATAAAATCTAAATAGACTGGCTGTGCTGCATAGCTTTAGTGTCAACTTGACACACCTGGGTTGAGGGAGCTTCAGTTGGGAATTTCCTCTATTGGACTGGCCTGTGGCCATGTCTGAGGGTCATCTTCTTGATGAGTGATGTGGGAGGGCCCAGCCCACTGTGGGTGGTGCCACCCCTGGGCAGGTGGGCCTGTGTTGCATAAGAAAGCAGGCTGAGTAGGGGCCAGGGGAGCAAGCTAGTAAGCAGTGTTCCTCCATGGCCTGTGCTCCAGCTCCTGCCTCCAGGTTCCTGCGCTGAGTTCCTACCTTGGGCTCCCCGATGAACTGTGACCCGGGAGGTGTAAGATAAATAAACCCTTTCCTCCCCAAGTTGGTAGTGGTCAGAGTGTTTTGTCACAGCAATGAAGAACAAATTAAGACACTGTCTTATGTCAGTTTGTCAATCAGTGTCAGGACTGGGAGACCCTAAGTGGGGGTGGGTCTTCCAGTGGGATAAGGAAAATTTTGTGAAGCAATTGGCACAGTTGGGCAGGATGATGCTGGAAACCACAAACCACATGAGTTTGGGAAGAGCAAGGGGGCTAGCAGTGGTACTCACATGGGTCATACGATGGATGATAGAGTATGTAACTAGAATGACATGGGCCATGCAAACTTGGATGGACTCAAAGGGGAAAAATCCCTGGGCTACAGTTGTCCTGTAAATGTGGGAAAATAGTTCAGTTGCTTGTATGTGAAAAATCCTTAAAGGTCACAGAGAGCCTAGAAAAAATTTTACAAACCTTGGAAGCAAGAAGGGAATCCAGAGAGGGGACATGGCCATTTTGCACCATTAAAGATTTGCCTGAAACAAAGGCAGCCACAATTGAAGCTGAAAAGGCTAAGGAATTACTGACAAATTCAGTCTCAGCCTCAGAGCTTAACAGAGAGGAAAAAATGGAAGAGTTTGACTTGCATAAGGTTAGGGGACCAGGAGTCAAAGGACCCAAGGAAAAAGACTGGAGATGTTGAAACTAGGAAAGACAAGCAAGCAATCAAAGAGCTCCTCACCATGTGGCTCATGAGGATATGGGACATGGGAGCAAATAATGTCAGTCTAAGACCTTCAGTAGCTACAAAGCTGAGTTATATAACCATCCATCCGACCATCCATCCGACCTAGACATAGGCTGTTTAACCTAGGCCTGTACAGGAGGGAGCAGTCCCTAATGAAAATGGTTGTACAAGGCATTAAAGATACATGGTCATCACCAATGGTGACTCCTGTGATTAACAGGGGCTGGAGAACTATAAAAGAGAGACAGGCATTACTGAAAGAACTAGGTATGAGAAAAGCAATATATAATGCCCAGTTCGCTGGGCCAGATAGGGCTATGTTCACCAGAGATATAAAGGAAAGTTTAATTCAACTGGGACCTCAAGAATGAGCTTTAAAAGGTATAGAGCTTTAAAAGGTTTTACTAAGTCCTTTAATGGGACAGGATCTTTGTAAAGTGAGGGAGGCTTTGGCAGATCTAAGTGACTCAAACCAGCATGTAAAACGTGTCTGTATAATAATAGAGCAACCTACAAGAGATATAAAAAGGAAAAGAAGAAATGGTCTGTTTGGGTTACTCAAAGACAAATGTGGTGACGGGAGTGGTGGTGCACACCTGTAGTCCCAGCACTTGGGAGGCAGAGGCAGGCGGATCTCTGTGAGTTCAAGGCCAGCCTGGTCTACATAGTGAGTTCCAGGATATCTGGGGCTTACAGGGAGACCCTGCTTCAAAAACACACACACACAAAAAAAAGACAAATGTGGCAAGATTTATGTTGAGCCCAAGTTCCTAAAGAAAAAAATTGATAGAAAACCAAATTTGGTACTAAGGAGTTTCTGGAAGGTTATAAAATCTGAAGAACAGTTTACAAAAGGCATTCAGAGGATAAAAACTGTCCCAAGGGTGGTTAAGGATCCCCAAAGATTAAGTAAGTTACATTTCTTGCCTGAGAAAGGCTATGCTAGGGATGGTGGCAGTTTTTCCCACCAAGGCCTCCCCCAGCAACCAGGTATGGTCAAGGAAGAGGCAACAGATAGGGCTACAGCCAGGAGGCAGACCCAGGGCCTGCCTGACTCAGGGAACCAACAGGTGCAGCAGGGACAAGAGAGACTGCTGCCTCCTTAGCCTGGTGCAGGATCAGGCAACTTGAGCCAGCACCTGTAGATGTATCAAGGATAAGAAGGTACAAAGAGACTCCATGTAAAATTCCCAAAATGCAGAATGACTCCAAAGGGATAACTAAAGACAGTAAACAACTAACCAAATTAATGTCTCTTACCCATGCTATGGTACCTAACAGAGATCTATGGAGAAAGCAATTAATACAGATGGATAAAACCTTTCCATGCTGTTAGACTTTGTCCATGATTGATTTAGTATATGACGTTAACCTTTGAGTGTTTTACAGATGTGAAATCCATTTGAAAGATACCTGAAGCAACAAAGGCCAGCTATAGCTGTAAGATTCTTGGGAATTTTATGGTTGGGTAAAATAAAAACAGAGGCTCCCAGGCTGGAGAGATGGTTTAGTAGTTAAGAACATTGGTTGTTCTTGCAGAAGACCTGGGTTTGAATCCCAGCACCCACATGGCAGCTAACAACTGTCTGAACTCCAGTTCCAGGGGAGCTGACTGCCTCTTCAATCCTTCATGGGCATTGCATGACATGGGTGCACTTACCTACATGCAGTCAATACACAAATACACATAAAATAGAAATAATAACAATTTTAAAAAAAGAGGCTCCCAAAACTATACAACTGTTAAGAAAAACTACAGTACCAGGGGTGGGGTGCCCCCTAACCTAACCTCAATCAGCCTATGAGCTGTTGGTCAGAGAGAGAGAGCCTAGAGGTCCTCCAATTCACCAAGGCTATTGCCACTAATGTCGGTTGTACACTAGAAGGTTGGTAAGGCCATGTTGCTGAAGACATTGCATGATGTGACTGCTGGAGAAGAAAAGAAGGAGCCAAGACTAAGCTAAAACTTCTATGCCACTGGATGGATGGCTTTCATAGCGCCAGAAGGTGCTATGCAGATGGTTGGGGAAGAAAGGATCCCCTATGATTCTACTCAACAATGAACCCTGCATGCTGCACACTATGGACATGCCAAGCAATGCCTGCTAGTGCAATAATGGCTCAACTAACATACGTACAACTGACAAATTTCTAATTGGATAAGGCTAGCTCCTAGGAGTGGAACACACATCTGGTTCTGTAGACCAGGCCAAACCCCTGTGTCAGGGAAGACTACAGGCCCCAGGAGGGAAGCCATCACAAGTACACTGTTTAATGAATATGGTACACCTACTGGGATATATTCTAGGCGTTTGTATTTACATTTATGTCTATTTAGGTGTGTCTACTTCCTTCCATTTGTCTTTATAGTAGGGGAAAAACCACTGAGCTAGATCAGTGGCCACATCTTGAAAATGAATGCTGGGGATGCCCAAGAGGTCAATATCTGGCCATGATACAGGAGAGATCGCCCTGCATCTGTCACCCCCTCCAAGGCTCAGGAAATTCTTGGAAGAGGTGGCAGAAAGTTTGTAAGAGCCAGAGAAAGGGGTGGAGTGTGTTCCAATGTCCCTCTCATCAGCCATGGTCCCACCTCCTTCCCATGCTCTCCTAAGAATCTTACAGCTATAGCTGGCCTTTGTTTCTTCAGGGGTGGAGCCACCACCATATTGGACTAGGGCAAACTGAGTGAGAGAGTCTGGCGGCAGGAGAAGGATGGTGAGTGCATTTCAAATATGGAAAAGGAAAGGTCTACAAGAATCCATCTTTTGTGAGTCACCCCCTCCCAAATGTCATATAAAGTATGCAAAATCTAAATAGACTGTCTTACGTTGGTTCGTCAATCAGCATCAGGACTGGGAGACCCTAAGTGGGGATGGGTCTCCCAGCAGGACAAGGAAAATTTAGTGAACCGGGGAAAGGGATCCCTTGAAGGCTTAGGAGGTTGCTAGAGAGACAGGTCTGGATGAAGGCCCTGCAGGAGACAGTGCCCCAGAAGGGTGATGTTTGGGTGAGAGAGGCAGCTTTTCATCTAGTGCTGTATCTGACAAAGGTTCCATTATAGCACAAGGCATAGAGGAACTCCACATAGTGATGGTCGAATGAAGAGTCCATTTATTAGCCAGTGGTCAAGAGCAGCTATACCCAAAAGAACTCTCAACCCTGAGGAGAGGCAGAACAGGGTTTTTAAAGCTTAAAACTATAATTACAAGCCAGGAGTGGTGGTGCACACCTGTAGTCTCAGCACTGGGGAGGCTGAGGCAGGCAGACCTCTGTGAGTTCAAGGCCAGCCTGGTCTACATAGCAAGTTCCTGGCCAGCTGGGACTACAGGAAGACCCTGTCTCAAACAAACAAACAAACAAACACGTAATTACATCATGCCAGGGCAAAGCCAATGGGGCAGGTCAGTTAACAAAGAAGTTTTCAGTTAACAAAAAGTTTCTAAGTCTCAGGAAAAAAAAAAAACAAAAAAAAAAACGAGTTTCCCAGTATTGTAGAAACAATATACTCCCCGAAATGCAGATGTAGCCTCCACTGAACTGGTCTGGTTAGTGAGAGCAGGGGGTGCTGCTGGTCAGAAACACAAAGTGATCAAAAGTCATCTGGGGGGGCTGGAGAGATGAGTCAGTAATTAAGAGCACTGACTGCTCTTGTAGAGGACCAGGGTTCAGTTCCCAGCACCCACACGGTGGTAAACCATCTGTAGTTCCAGTTCCAGGGTTATGATGCCTTCTTCTACCTCCATGGGCATTGCACGATGCATGCACTTACACACATGAGAGCAATTACACTCATACACATAAAATAAAAATAATAAATAAAAAAATATTTTTAAAAGTCAGCTGGAATAAAATGGAATCAGTTTGGCATTTCATTTCCTTAGGGCAGAGTCAAAGCATTAACTCAGTTCCTCCTTCTACACGCTTACTTGGGATTAGTATATACTACTGCTGAACTCTGGGAATCCATCTTGTACTATTGAGTAGGTCTAGGCTGGGCATGGTGGCACACAGCTTTAATCCAAGCACTCTGGAGGCAGAGGCAGATGGATCTCTGTGAGTTCAAGTCCAGCCTGGTCTACATAGTGAGTTCCAGGCCAGCTGGGGCTCCAGGGAGACCTTGTCTCTAGAAGACCGAAAACAAAACACAAATAACAATTGAATAGATCTGGGTGGTCCCTTAGATAAAGGAAAAGTTGGACATACAGAATTTTAGTCCACCCCCCCCCTTTTTTTTGATCCCTAGGCATGTGGACCTCAGCTGTATAAGAAGGGCAGCTGAATGTGAGCCTGGAAACAAGTAAGTAGCATTCCTCCATGGTCTCTGTTTCAGTTTCTGCCCTTGGATCCTGCCTTGGGTTCCTGCCTGGGTTAAGCTCAATGATGAACTGTTAGCAGTAAGGTGAAATAAGTGAAATAAATCCTTTCTTCCCCAAGTTGATTTTGGTCAGTATTTAATCATAGCAACAGAAAGCTAACTAGGACACTTACAGAATGGATCTAATTGAAGAATGGTATTATAGTTAAGGCTGTCCTCTTTAGGCCAGAATTCCCTATATTCTAGGGAGATATACCTGCCATGCCTGAGTTGGATAGATTATAAGGGGATTTTTCTTGAATCTTTGAGGTTCCAATTTATCCCAGTTTTTCTGGAGACAGGATAGTGGGGTGCCAGCATAAATCTTGGATGAGTTCATTCACATCCATATGGGATGGGATGTGGGAGAGTTTCCAGTTATCCTCCTTAATTAATCTCAGCTCTTTGCCTGGAGGGCCATCTCTGGTCTAGGAATGGGGGAGCCAGGAGGGTGTGGTTCCCCAGAGATTATTTCCCAGGTGGTGGAACTGATTTGAGTTTACCCATGGTCTGCAGTTCCAGGCCCTGGTACCTTCCCCTTGTATCCAAGATATCTGATTTTGCCATTCCTCAAAAAAAAAAAAAAAAAAAAAAAGAAAGAAAAGTAACCCCTCCCTAATTTTCTGCACAGATGGTTGTATAAGAGCTAAGAGGGCCACCCTCTCAAAAGAGGGAACTTACCTTGTGCTACCAGGTTTGAGCAGGACAGGGCCCTTGGTCTGAACATCTGGTTTGAGAAGTGTGTACTGTGTGCCAGACTGGAGGGGGCTGGGCTCCTTTGAGCCTGGAATAGCAAGCAGTAGACAGTGGCAGAATGAAATCCCCTTTTTCTACTTGGAGGGCAGCTACCACACACTAAGTAATTAAAGCTGGGCTCATGCCTTTACTCCTAGCACTTGGAAGGCAGAGACAGGCAGATCTCTGAGTTCCAGGCCAGTCTGTTCTGTATAGAAAGTTCCAGGCCAGCCAGGACTACATAGTGAGATCCTGTTTCAAAAACAAACAAAAAATCAACAACAACGAAACAACAAATAAGCAGCAACAAAACCGCAAAGACTGAGCTACCCCAGAGGCCTGAGGTCAGGGAACATTCACTTGTCACAGCCCCTAGATGAGGGAAGGCCCAGAAAGGCAGTTGTGGAGAGAAGGAAGACCTGATACGGACTGTGCTGTGCAGAGGGTGCAGGTGGCAGGAGGCTGGCTCAGGTTGGAAAGTGTGTAAGGACAGAAAGCCCCAACCTTGGCGAGAAAGGATTTCATCCACTGACAGTTACCCTGGAGTTTGTTAGCTCTGAGTCTGAGGATTAAATTCCAGCAGATGAACCAAATTTTGGACCACCTGTCATTTACTGCTAAAGAGCCTGGGAATGCTGAACTTCAGGGGCATGGATGATACTGCAGCACTCTTCCTGCAGGGTGATTAATGCTCTGGAGGCCTTGATATCCCCAGCCTGTGTGATCTTAGTGTTGTGGTTACTTCCCACATTCCCAAAACACTTGGGAGACACCTGCCAGCTGAAAAACCAATCCATGGGGTAAAATCTGGGATATCGCCAGAGGGTGAAAGAATCTGTCCACACCACAGAATGCAAAGCTAAATATGGCTGGAAGAGGCCCCTGATAAGCAGAGAAGGAGAACAATTCCAGTGGAGAGGTCTAGTGGACATCAGACACTTTCCAACACAGGCTCAGCAACAGGAAAGATGAATCCACCCGTCCCCTTCCACACATATAACTAATAGTCTACAATTCATGAGGACCCAGGAAAGAAACTTCCAACTCATCTTTTTTCCTTTCCATAATTCCTCTTTTTTCTTACCACAAGTTTAGCAGAATTTTTATTATATTGCATTAAAATTTTTTAAAAATAATTTTGTTGCTGGGCGTGGTGGTGCACACCTTTAATCCCAGCACTTGGGAGGCAGAGGCAGGTGGATCTCTGTGAGTTCAAGGCCAGCCTTGTCTACACCGGGAGTTCCAGGGCAGCTGGGGGTTCAGGGAGACACTGTCTCAAAAAGACCAAAAAAAAATTTTGTTAATCCTGTAGGACCCCCAGACTGGGGTACCCTATGTTCTCGGGAGGTCGCACCCCAATAACTCAGTCCTCAAACCAGAAGATGCAATTGCAAGAGGGTTTAATCATCTAGACAGAACCCCCCTTAATCAAAAGGGGAAGTGCAGATTCAGTTTAGAAGCTGGGTTATATAGACAGAAACCACAAACCACAAGCAGTAAGGGGTTGGTATTTAGGTCACAATAGGAGCTTGGTTACATGGTTACAGCAGAAATGGGAGGGGGGATTTTTCAGGTATTTTTCCAGCTTGATCAAAGGAGCATGAAAAGGTCAGGTCATCTTTTCTTTTCTATAGTTAGAATTATTTTTCTTTTGCTTCCTTGTACAGTTTCCCAGAATATAGCTTGGGAAACTTAGTTTTACTTTAATCTGGGGGGCTTTGATTTATGATTCCATCAATCCCTTTTCTACATTCTTCTAATTGTGCTTATGCATTTTTTTTCCATTTTGGGACAATAGTCTTTTCTTTTTCTTAGA
>NW_008336851.1:216130-232124 GCF_000622305.1 Nannospalax galili | reverse complement strand
TTCATGGGGATTGAATTCTATATTTTATTTTATTTATTTTTTGGTCTTTTTGAGACAGGGTATCCCTATAGACCCAGCTGTCCTGGAACTCACTGTGTAGACCAGGCTGGCCTCAAACTCACAGAGATCTGCCTGCCTCTGCCTCCCAAGTGTTGGGATTAAAGGCATGTGCCACTACCCCCAGCTCCTTACTCTTTTTAAAAAAATGTATTTATTATTTTTAATTATGTGTATATGTTGGTGTGCACGTGAGTGCAGGTACCCACAAAGGTCAGAAGAGGGCATTGGTTAGATCCCCTGGAGCTGGAGTTACAAGTGCTGTGAGCTGCCCAATATTGTTGCTGGGAACCAAACTTGAGTCCTCTGAAAGAGTGGCAAGTATTCTTAACTGCTGAGGCCTCTCTCTAGCCCTGTTACTCACTTTAAAAAAAAAAAG
The DNA here is from genome assembly GCF_000622305.1 of Nannospalax galili. NCBI lineage: Eukaryota > Metazoa > Chordata > Mammalia > Rodentia > Spalacidae > Nannospalax > Nannospalax galili. The sequence goes on along the minus strand of NW_008336851.1, from coordinate 231,688 downwards.
CTTAACGGGGCCTGGTGATGAACGCCTTTAATCCCAGCACTCTGGAGACAGAGGCAGGTGGATCTCTGTGAGTTCAAGGCCAGTGAATTCCAGGACAGCTGGGGCTACAGGGAGACCCTGTCTCAAAAAGTCAAAAAAAAATACACTTATGTTTTTTAAAATAATTTTCCTGCTTATATTTATCTAATGAAAAAATTTTATTTTTTATTTTTGTGTATGCTTTGGTGAGTTTATGTGCATTATGTGTGTTTAGAATCCCTTGGAGTAGAAGAGGATATTGGATCCCCTGGAACTAGAGTTACAGATCATTGTAAGTACCATGTGGGTGCTGGGAACTAAACCTGAGTCCTCTGCAAGAGCAAGTGCTTTTAACTGCTGAGCCATCTCTTCAGTCCCACATTTATCTAATTTTGATTTTGAACTTTGTAACTATTGGGAACCTTTTTTTTTTCTATGTAGACCAGACTAACCTAGACTTCACAGAGATCTGCCTGCCTTTGCCTCCCTGCACAAGTGCTGGGATTAAAGGCATGTGCCACTATGCCCATCTCATGGAACGTTCTATAAGTAGTTTTGCCATTTACAGTTTTGTGTTCATTGGTGAACTATTAGTAGCTTGTGGTGATAACATAATATGGACATTACTGAACAAATTACTTTTACTTAACCTTACAAACAAAAAGTTATTAGCTTGTTTGTAATGTAAACAAGCCTAGTGGACCCTGAGCTCCTCTTGTAACCTAAACATAGCTTTACTATTTTATATATTTTTCATATGAATTTTGCATGCATGTATATAAGTGCACACATGTCATGCAGTGCCCTGAAAAGGTATTGGATCCCATGGAACTGGAGTTCATTGCCATATTGGTACTGGGAACTGAACCTGTGTTCTCTGTAAGAGTCATCTCTCCAGCCCAATATAGCTTTAATAACTCATTCCCTTCCTTGCCCTGTGTTGGGAGCCTCTGTTATGCAAAGTCGAAGCCCCTTCACGACCGGACAGCTCATGCAGCTCGGGATCATGTGCTGCGGGCTCCTTTCATAGCGGGGTTGAAGTGCCCGCCACAAATGCTCTAAACATAAACATGGCCTCTGGCTCCAGGAATACCATGCCTTCCTGTGTGATTTTTCAGGTAGTCAGTAGTCTGGCAGAAACCCACTTCCATATGTAAATAGAATGCCTCACAAAGCATCTAACAGCCAAAGCTTTTACCACTACCCCCATGGTATAAATGTCTTAGTCTTCTCTTAATAGTCAGAGATTTGGGCTTCAGAGAATTGGGCTGCAGAGAGCTGGGTCTCAGAGAATAAAGCTGTAGCATAGACTGAGCTAAGTCTTGAGTCTTGTGTCACTACCGGCGGCCCAATCTCTCCGGGGGCTGCACTCCCTCGTTACTGACTCGTGGACATCCTAGCTTTCGCTGTCCCCATACTTCTTCCCGCGAGGTCCAAGTGGCCAGTGGACCTCGCATCCTGAGGAAAAGTACACGGATGGAAAGGGACAGGATTCGGCAGGACAACGCTTCTGCAGCAGAGAAGATCCAGAGACATGGGACCCAAGCCGCCGGGAAAAGCCTGTGGGGCACCCGCCGCTCCCAGAGAGGCATGGCCAGAGATGCCTGTGGCCAGACCTGCCAGCGACTAGCCAGGTGTGGCGGGGACCCCAAGATCCAGGGGCCCAGAGAGCACGCACATACCTGCGGACCCGCCGTGCCATCCCGGGAGTGCGCACAGGGACCCTGAGCGCCCAGCGAGCAGCGACCTAACTGCTGCCGCTCCCAGAGATGCCTGTGGCCAGAGCCGTGCCGCGACTCGCCAGGTGTGGCGGGGACCCCGAGATCCAGGGGCCCAGAGAGCACGCACACACCTGCGGACCCGCCGTGCCATCCCGGGAGTGTGCACAGGGACCCTGAGCGCCCAGCGAGTGCACGCCCATAGCCCTGGACCTAGAATAATGTATGTATGGGTATGTGTATGTGTGGAATAGAAAAAGTGCTGTAAGGCATGACGATTATACTATTTATGTTGCAAACAACAGATGAGACTCAATTGACATATGGTGTGTGTGTGTTTGTGTGTTGGTCTAGATTTAGGGATCAGAGAGTCCAAATTTCTCTGATGACAAGAGTCTAATTTTACTTCCCCATTTCATGCTGGATATTTTGTTTCAGTGAAACAAAGAGTGAAGAACTATTCCTGGAGAATAGTTCCAAGAGAAATCTGAAGGAACAGGTTCTCAGCAGTTTGGGTTCATTCTTGGCTGAAATGATGCCAAAAGTCAATGTTTTTTATTAAGGCATTGCCATAAGGTGGTGTCACATAGTAGATGCTGCATTTGTAACTGATTTTAAGGGTATTTCTATATCATATGGATCGATTTGCTGTTGTTATGATTTTTTTTCCTCCTTGCTGAGTGGAACTAGGGATTAAGCCTTCAAGAGAAGGCAACTTGTCCCAAACCTGCCGGATCTGCAATGGGGTACCTGGATTGGGGAGTGGGGACTTGGATGGGGCAAGAGACAATAGAAATGGAGACAAGACAGCATTCTGGTCAAGTCTCATTTATTGCAGCACAAGCATGAGGTTAAATAAAGAATGAGAACAAAGGAGTAAAGATTGAGAGTAATCATATCAGCCAGACCACAGGGGCCCAGATGTACTCTAAGGGAGGAATCTACTGATTAACGGAAAACAGGGCAGTTTACTGGAAAAGAGTACAAGGCCGTGGGCTCTGTCCCGTGCCCACGGGAGGAGGGTGGGCAGAATGGAAAGTTACCAGCTTAGGTCTGTCAGCAGTTTTGAGAAATGGCTGAGCCTCAGGCTCCCAACAGCAACTGAGTAAGATTATCCACCCACCACCACCACCCAACTCCAAAACAGATAACCAACAAGTGCAAATTTCAACACAGAAACTCAAGAAACATGAAAAATCATGGTGACATGACTCCTCCAAAAGGTCTTAATAAGTATTAAAGCAAAAGACACAGAAATGGGTAAAATGCCAGGTGATCTCATAAGTTTTTTTGGTTAAAAAAAGGCCCAAAAGATGATACAAACAAGGAGATGTACTTGATCCAGGATCTGGAGAGGAAAGTCAGCAGCACAGAGGAAAGTCAGTCAAATGGATTAGAAAATCAAAATATTCATGAGAAAAACCCCAGCAACATGGAAGAAAAATTTATCAAGGAAATTGAATTTTCAGTTTTGGTCTTTTTGGGACAGGGTCTCCCTGTAGCCCCAGCTGGCCTAGAACTCTCTATGTAGACCAGGCTGGCCTTGAACTCACAGAGATCTTTGTGTCTCTGCCTCCCATGTGCTGGGATCAAAGGCATGTACTACTACACCCAGCTAAGGAAACTGAATTTTTAAAAACCCACATAGAAATGTTGGAAATGAAAAATTCAATGAATCAGATAAAAAACAGTGAAACATCACCAAATAGACTTGACCAAGCATAAGAAACAATATGAGGGATGGAGAACATGATTGAGGAAATAGTGCAGTAAAACACAAAAAAGGAGTAAAAGAAAGAGCGTGTCTGAGAACTCTGGATACAATCAAGAGACCAAACCATGGGATAGGAGCTGAGGGCAACACTAAAGTATGGAATCTATTCAAGGATATATAACGGAAAATCCCCCAAATCTAGAGAAAGAGATGACCATTCAAACACAGAGGCATTTAGAACTCCAAGCAGACATGACCCCAGAAGAACCTCTCTACAACATATCATAATCAAGATATCAAAAATGCAAAGTAGCTGGGCGTGGTGGTGCACGCCTGTAGTCCCAGCACTTGGGAGGCAGAGGCAGGCAGATCTCTGTGAGTTCAAGGCCAGCCTGGTCTACATAATGAGTTCCAAGACAGCTGGGGCTACAGGGAGACCCTGTTTCAAAAGGCCAAAAAAAAAAAGCAAAGCAAAGAAACAGTACTAAAATGTGTAAGGGGAAAAAGCCCAATCAGCTACAAAAGCAGGAACACTGGAATAACATGAAATCTCTTATCAGCCACCCTCAAAGCCAGGAAAATGTGGAATGCTTTATTTCAAGCCCTGAAAGCCAATCACTGCCAACCAAGAGTTGGCAAAGCTATCCATCAAAGGTGTCACAACTTACAGAGAAATAAGAACATTTCAAGATAAGCTCAACTATGGCAATTCATGACCATCAAGCCAGCACTGCAGAAGATGTTCAAAGGAATACTATACGCAGAGAGGAAAGAAAGGCAGTCTCAATCATGAGAGCACAGGAAAGAATAAATTCCATAAGAGGAATGGCTGAACAAAGGAGAGGTAGGAAGGAATCTGTCATGTCACCATTAAATTCCTAACAAAACTGAGGAGAAAGCCAATAACAAATAATCCAATGACCCAGAAAAGCAAAATTACAGGAATTAGTGAAGATCTCTCAAAAATAACCCTTTAGTATTGTAACAAAACCCATGATTAGGATGATGACCTTGGGGCTTGATAATAAATATTCAACAAATCTTAAGGATTAAAAAAATAACCTTAAATGTAAATGACCTCAACTCACCAATAAAGAAACACAAACTGGCTAACTGGATTAAAAAAGTAGACATAACTTCCAAGAAACATACTTTACTGGTAAAGACACAGTGCCAAAGCATGAAAAATAATCTATGACAGGAACAGAAACTGAAAGATAAGCTGGTATAGGTATTCTGATATGTGATAGACTTTAAACCAAACTTAAAAACAATAAAGAAGGCCACTACATAATAATAAAGGGAACAATGCACCAAGAAGATAACAATTGTAAATATATATTGCTCTATTTTGCTTTCTGCTGCTGTGATAAAACATTCTGACCTGGGGCTGGAGAGATGGCTCAGTGGTTAAGAGCAGTGGCTGCTTTTCAGAGGACTCAGGTTTGATTCCTAGCACTAACAACTGTCTGTAACTCTAGTTCCAAGGGATCTGATACTGTCTTCTGACTTTTGCGGGCACTGCATGGGCATGGGTGAACTTACATGCAATACACTTATACACATAAAATAAAAATAATAAATATTTTTAAAAAAACCCATTCTGACCAAAATCAACCTGTGGAAGGAATGGGTTTATTTGTCTTACACTTCCACATTACAGTCCATCTTCGAGGGAAGTCAGGGAGGAACTCAGGGCAGAAACCTGGAAGCAGGAACCATGGAGGCACAGACCATAGAGGAAAACCTCTTACTGACTTGCTCTTCTGGCCTGTGCTCAGGCTGTTTACTTATACAGTCCCATATCACCTGCCCAGTGCTTCCCATAGTGGGCTGGATCCTCCCATATCACTCACCATCAAGAAAATGCTTCATAGACAGGCTCACAGTCTAATCTAATAGAAGAAATTCCCCAATTGAGGTTCCCTTTTCCCAGGTATGTCAAGTTGGCAACCGAAACTATCCAGCACATATATGCACTAAATATTGGGGCTTCCAATTTCATAAAAGGAACACCATTGAATAAAAGAGATCAGATAAATCTTGATATAATAATTGTGGGTGATTTAAATACCTCACTCTCATCTCTAGGTAGATTATCCAAACTAAAAATCAACAAAGATGCTAAGGGTGTAGTTCAGTTGTTAGAGTGCTTGCTTAGTAAATTAAATAAATAAATAAATAAATAAATAAAGCAACCAAGCACTGCGTAAATAAGGCAGAATGTTGCAAACCTGTAATTCTGGCAATGAAAGAAATTCAAGCTCATTTCAAATACACTATGAAGTTAGCCTGGGAAACATGAGACCCTGTCTCAAAAAAAAAAAAAATCAGCAAAGAACTCTCAGAGTCGAAGTACACCATAGGTCAAATGGACTTAACAGATTAAAAAAACATAGTATTTAATTTTTTTTAATTTATTGTTTTTATTTTATGTACCTGCATGTAGTAAGTGCACCTGTGTCGTGCAATGCCCAAGGGAGGTCAGAAGAAGCTATCGGATCCCCTGGGACTGGAGTTACGGACCTTTTTTTTTTTTTGGTCTTCTAGAGACAGGGTCTCCCTGTAGCCCCAGCTGGACTGGAACTCACAATGTAGACCAGGCTGGCCTTGAACTCACAGAGATCCACCTACCTCTGCCTCCTGAGTGCTGGGATTAAAGGCATGCGCCACCACAACTGGCCACAAATAATGAGAAATTTGTGACTTGCTGTCATGTAATTTTGCCATTCACTCCTTTTTCAAATTCCCCAAACTATGCAAAGTTTTTCAATGTAATCATGTTCTTTCTTTCTAAAATTATTTTTATTTTATGTGTGTGTTTTGCCTGCATATGTATAAGTGCATCTGTGTTGTGCAGTGCTCATGCAGAGGTTCTAAGGTACCAGATCCCCTGGAACTGGAGTTACAGATGGTTGTTAGCTGCCATGTGGATGCTGGGAATCAAACCCAGGTCCTCTGCAAGAGGAGTCAGTGCTCTTAACTGCTGAGCCATCTCTCCAGCCCTCTTTCTTTTTCAAAAAAAACTATTTACTTATTTATTTTTGGTCTTATTTTTTTGAGACAGTGTCTCCCTGTAGCCCCAGCTGGCCTGGAACTTGCTATGTAGACCAGGCTGGCCTTGAACTCACAGAGATCCACCTGCTTCTACCTCCCAAGTGCTAGGATTAAAGGCATGTGCCACCATGCCTGGCTTTTTAAAAAAACATATATTTTATTATCTTATTTTATGTTATGAATGTAATGCCTAAGTGTATGTGAGTGCACCCATGTAGTGCATTGCCGCGGAGGTCATCAGAGGGCTTTGGAATCCCATGGAACTGGAGTTAAGGACGATTCATAGCCGCCATGTGGGTGCTGGAAATTGAACCCGGGTCCTCTGCAAGAGCAGTCAGTGCTCTTAACCACTGAGCCATCTCTCCAGCCCCATTTTTTATTTTTATATGTATGAGTGTTGTTATGCCTGCATATGCATCTGTGTTGTGCAATGCCCACAAAGGCCAGAAGAGGGTGTCAGATCCCCTGGAACTGGAGTTACCAATGGTTTTTAGCTGCCATGTGGGTGCTGGGAACCGAAACTGGGTCCTCTGCAAGAGCAGCCAGTGCTCTTAACCACTGAGTCATCACTCCAGCCTTCCATCATTTTATTTTTTAAAGCAATGCTAAGTTGGGCATGGCAGTGCACATCTTTAGTCCCAGTACTTGGGAGGCAGAGACAGGCAGTCTCTGTGAGATTGAGGTTGGCTTGGTCTACATAGTGAGTTCCAGGCCAGCTGGGGCTACAGGGATACAGGGATACCCTGTCTCAAAAAGACAAAAAAGAAAGAAAGAAAAAAAGTGCTAAAGTGCTAATATTTTTAAATTAAAACAAAAAAACAAAAGCCAAGAGTGTGGTGCATGCCTTTGATACCAGCACTTGGGAGGCAGAGGCAGGCAGATCTCTGTGAGTTCAAGACTAGCCTGGTCTACATAGTGAGTTCCAGGGTAGCTGGGGCTACAGGGAGACTCTGTCTCAAAAAGACTGAAAAAAAAAAGTTAAATCTAGGGGCTGAAGAAATGGTTCAGTGGTTAAGAGCACTGGCTGCTCTTACAGAACAGAGGTTTGGTTTCCAGCACCCACAAGGCAGCTCAAAAATGTGTACAACTTCAGTTCCAGGGCATCTGATGCTCTCCTCTGACCTCTGTGGGTATTGCGTGCTTGTGGTCCCTTACATGCAGGCAAAACATTCATACACATAAAATAAGTAAATATATTTTTTTAAAAATTTAAAATGTTAGCCAGGTGTGGTGGCGCATGCCTTTAATCCCAGCACTCAGGAGGCAGAGTCAGGTGGATCTCTGTGAGTTCAAGGCCAGCCTGATCTACATAGTGAGTTCCAGGACAGCTGGGGTACAGGGATGTCTCAAAAAGACTAAAAGAAAAAATAATTAAAATGTTAAATCTGGTTAGGTTAGTCCTAGGTCCTCAGGAGGCTCAGGTTGGGAGGGTCACTGGTGTACACAACTTTGAGATCAGCGTGGTTAACATAGTGAGATACCTAAAAACAAACAAAAATAAAAACCAAGAGTTGAATATACACATAGACAGAAAATGTCTAAAAAACACATTTTCACTTTGCTGGAGTTGAGAATAGACAAAACATTTCAGCAGGGGAGCAGATTATAATTTAGTTTTGATATATTAATGAAAAAAGCATATTTCTAATATCCAACAGGAAGATAATCATGAGCAGAATCTAAAAGGCAACATTAACTAGATGTCGTGGGACACACTTAATCCCAGCACTTGGGAGGCAGAGACAGGTGGATCTCTGTGAGGCCAGGCTGGACTACATAGCAAATTCTAAGTCTTAAATTAAGGCTTCACAGTGAGTCCCTGTGTCAAAAACAAAAAACAAAAAACAAACAATCGCCCCCCCCAACAAAAACAGCATCACTCATCAAACTTTTAGGAGAAAAACCAGAAATTGAGTTATGTGAAAATAACATGTTAGGTATGAATTTCAGCATCTGGGAAGTGGAGGCAAGAGTCACTCCAGTTCTCTGCATCCCTCCAGCCAACAAACAAAATGTTTTCAAAAGAAAGAAAAGAAATTCCTTGCTTTTGGATCAGAGAGAATATAAAAGTTGAATTATATCATTATATCTGGTGTGATGGTTAATATTGTCAGTGTGACAGGATCTTGAATCATCTAAGAGACAAGCCTCTGGGCAGACTGTGAAGGTTTATCTGGACTAAATTAGCTTCTTAGCATGTCTATGAGGGATTTTCTAGATTAGGGTAATTGAAGTAGGAAGCACCATCCTAAATGTGGGCAGCATTATTCTATGTGTGCTGGGCTCCCCAGTGAATAAAAAGGAGAATGTGAGCTGAGCACTATCATTCATCTCTCTGTATTTCCTGACTGTGGACACCGTGCCATCTCCAGTTCCAGCCACCACGACTTCCCCAAAAGGATGGGTTATACTCTTCAACTTTGAGCCTAAATAAATCCTTCCTTTTTTTTTTGTCTTTTTGAGACAGGGTCTCCTTGTAGCCCCAGCTGGCCTGAAACTCATTATATAGACCAGAATGGCCTTGAACTCACAGAGATCTGCTTGACTCTGCCTCCCAAGTGCTGGGACTACAGGCGTGTGTGACACCACGCCCGGCTAATCCTTCCTTCTTTAAGTTGCTTTCTGTAAGCGAGTGTGAGACACACAGTGCTAGTAGAATTAGGAGTCCTTTTAATAGCCAGCAGTTGAGAATGGGCTAATACCCCAGAGAACTCTCGACCCAGAGAAGCAGAGCAATGTTTATAAAGCTTAAAACCCTAATTACATCATGCCAGGGGCAAAGCCAATAACCATGGTTACATCAGATCACCATAGTTACACCAGACCAGGGGCAGGTCAGTTAACAAAGAGGTTTTTAGTTAACAAAAAGTTTCTAAGTTTTGGTTAGGAAAAATAAAATTTTCAAGATTGTAGAAACAATGGGCTTCTTGGAGCTGTAGGTATAGCTAGATGAGAGAATGTTCTGCCTGGCTAGTTGTGTTTCCCAGTATTGTAGAAACAATGTGTTCTCTGAAACTGCAGGTGCAGCCTTCATAGGACCAGTTCTACCTGGTTGGACAGGGGGAACAGCTGGACAGAAACACAGGGTGAGTAAAAGTCAACTAGAATAAAATGGAGTCAGTTTTGCCTTTCACTAGGTATTATTACAGCAATAGGAAAAGTGACAAATACAAGTTAATTGAGATGAGAAGACCTGCTCTAAATATGGACAGGCTGTGATCCTGGTCTGAAAAAGGAAGAAAATGAGCTCGCACCAGCATTTATCTCCTCTCTCATAGCAACAAGTAACTAATATATCTGGGTTTGGTAGCACCAGCCCATGGTCCCAGCTCTTGGGAGGTAAATGCAAAAGGATCAGGAGTTCAAGGTCATTCTCTTTGAAGTAGCAAGTTCCAGGCTGTACCCTGGTCAAAACAAAACAAACAAAAACTGTAGGGGTTTGCATGTTTGCTTGTTTTTTTTTTTTTTTTCTGTAGTGGAGGTTGAGGGGGATGCAACACCAGCTCATGTTTAATTGTGATATTTTAAAATTGTATAAATCAGCTGGGTATGGTGGCGCACGCCTTTAATCCCAGCACTTGGGAGGCAGAGGTAGGTGAATCTTTGTGAGTTCAAGGCCAGCCTGGTCTACATAGTGAGTTCCAGGCCAGCTGGGGCTACAGGGAGACCCTGTCTCAAAGGGACCAAAAAAAAAAAGTACAAATCTTTGACACCTGCCCTCCCACACCATATTTAGTCTCTTTCTCTCTCTTTTTAAAAATATTTTATTTATTATTTTTATTTTATGTGTATGAATGTATTGCCTGAATGTATGTGAGTGCACCCATGTCGTGCAATGCCGCGGAGATCAGAAGAGGGCTTTGGATTCCTCTGGAACTGGAGTTAGGGATGGTTCATTGCCACCATGTGGGTGCTGGGAATCGAGCCCGGGTCCTCTGCAAGAGCAGTCAGTGCTCTTACCCACTGAGCCATCTCTCCAGCCCCCATATTTACTCTCTTAAAATGACAGAAAACATCACTGATCACAGGTTTAATAGGTTTATGAGTCTCTACTATATATCATCCATTGCAAAAGGAGTTTTGTTTTTGTAACTGGTTGTGGCTGACAGCAACAGTGATCTAACGGCAAAAGCACAAACATTTAAAAGGCAGTTTGGCAGGCACATCATATCCATTTAATAAAACAATAACTTTCTTTTATATTGGGGCCTATAACATCCTCAGTCACAGGATTTTGTCTAAGTTCCTAGGACTAGATGTGAATTTCCCCCTGTAGAATGGGTGCTAAGTCCAATCAGAAAGCTGGTTCTACCCATAACCACTTGAACCACTATTGCACTAGCTAGCACATCTTTGCCTGGCACTTTCATCTTGAAGCATGAAGAATCCACAGTTGAATAGGATGTTAGGCCATTATGTTCCCCAGCAACCTTGGTAACACCTTCTAGCACTATGAAAGCTAATCTTATTTCTTCAGCCAAAGTATGTGACATTTTCAGCAATAGACTCTTACCATCCAGTTTTGGAATGCAATCAACAGCAATGGCAGTAGGTTTTATTGTTTTAGGGGCCTCTAGGGCCTCTCTGGCCAACATCTCCTAGGGAGCGATAGATGAAAAAGTAGCCTATGGATGAATCCAGTTGATGGGGAGAATGCACCAGGACACAGTTAAGACTCCATCAGAATAGAGTTTATTAGCAAAAGAACACATGGGACAGATTCCCTTCAGGGCAGGGAAAATGTCTGCCTGGGTCATGAGCTGGGGTCTTTTTAAGGGGGAGGCTTCTGCTTCTTGCAGAAGGTGGGAAGATGTATTTTTTTTAAAGTTGGGCAGGGGGAAAGTGGGAGAACGGGACTGTTAAAACCTGTCCTCTTTAGAGATCAAAGGGGAAGCCTGCTGTGTTGGCCAAACAGTGGAGAAAAGTCTGTTTCTCTTGACTTCAAAGACCAAGGTTCCCTTTTCTCAGGAGCTTGAGAAGTCCATGAGACCTTGTTGGTGAGGAGGCAGGGCTATCTGAACCTTAACATTCCAGCCTTTTGTGTTATAGTATAGGGGGCGCCATTGTTGTCTTGCTACTTCCTGCTGGACAGGGTCGACGTTGGGGGGCTGGATTGGGGTCGACCAGACAGCGGGGGTTCCCTCTTCATGCATCTCAACAGGATTCTCAATGGTTGACAGGTGCTTGTATACATGTGGAGGGAAGGAAAGTAACAACTGATTAAAATTAGTACAACAGTAAGAGCTGGTTTTTGGATTTTGGTCCTGAAAATATCTGAAGAGGCAAGGAGCAGCGGTTAGCAACAAGGTAATAGCCCATTTTTCATTTTTTTTTCTTCTGCCAGGGCTGAACTTGAGAGTGACGGACTCAGGATTTGTTTTCAGGTATTTTGATAGCTGTTGGAGTGGCTAGAATCAGTGTCAGCTCTCTCTCAAAGGCTTCTAGATAAGGGGAGAAAACAAATTTAGCCATCATTTCATTTTTTTGGGCTAGAACAATAGTGGGTTGCTTCCCTTAGCTATAGGTGGGCACTACAGTATTGCAGACCAAGATTTGAAGTCTTACATTTGAGTACTATTGTCTTATTAGGAACAAAATCATCAATGAGAGATAATTGTCTACATAAGAGCTTACATCTAATGCCTAGGTTGTGTAATCCCTTGAAAACTTAAAATATACTGATGACTTTAATTTTTGGTTATACTACCCTTTTGGGTGTTTCAGACCATACTGTTGGTCCGAATAAACCAATTTATTTTTACTCTTAAGGTCGTATGAGGATTTGGTTCTCAGAGGTCACATGGGCTTGGGGGGAGCCCCTGCCTCCTCAGGCTTTTCTTTTACCAGTTCCATCTACGTGAAGATAAGTCAAAAGGTCCTGCTTGACCAGGGCTTTGCTTGGAAGCATGGAGGAAATGTTTCTTCTGTGTTGACCCTCCTCTTGGCAGACTGGAAAGTCCATCTTCTGGGGTCTTCATGGCCTCCCTGAACAAGAGGACAGGTGACTCTCCAAAGTTACAGGATATTTCAAGAGATGCGCCATAGCCCTTGGAACTTGTTTGACCTTGGAGGGCCAGGAACAAAAATTTGTCCCTTTAAGTCTCTCTGATCAGATTAATACAGGCCTTAGAGTCTGGCTGTTAAACATCCAACAAGGTTAGTTACACCAGTCTGGTACCTTAATTACCATGTGCTGTGTAGATAGAGCTTGGGCAACATCCTTAAATAAACCTTGACTAGACATCCTTAGACTAGTTAACTAAGCTGCGACCTTAGAAATTTTAAGATTGTCTACACATTATCCTTGTCTTGTCCTTGTTATATTGTAACAACCCTACACAGATCTTCATCACCTGTCCAGCTCTCTCATTTCTCTGTCAATTCTGGAAATATCCAGCCATCATAATTTTCATACATATATCCTTCTTAAAAAAATGTCTCCATTCTCATATCCTTCTAACATCCTCTATTTTCTTTTTTGTTTCTTTAGTCTTTTTGAGACAGGGTCTCCCTGTAGCCCTAGCTGTCCTGGAACTCACTATGTAGACAAGGCTTGCCTTGAACTCACAGAGATCTGCCTGTCTCTGCCTCCTGAGTGCTGGGATTAAAGGTGTGCACCACCACACTCTATTTTCTCTTTTTAATAACCATGAGACACAATAACATTAACAAACAAAGTTTTTATCTGTTGTGAGAATTCTTTTCCTGGGGATACTAAGCAATCTTTTTCCCCTTTTCAGGTTGTAGTATCAAACCAATGTTTGTTTAAATTAAAGTTTTTTTTGAGGGAACAAATCAATTTACTGAGCTTACTTACAGAGATGACTGAGGGGTTGCTGAAGTATATGAATGACCTGAGAGTACTTACATTGAAAAGCCTTAATCCAGCATGGATCAAGCCTTCTCTTCCTAGCCTTTTTCAGGTAATATACTTTAGTCCTCCCCAAACTCAGGAGACCATATGTGATTAGGGCCAAATTACATACAGTTGGCTGGGAAGAGCAGCTGGATACTCAGGTGAGGGTCCAATGACCCTGTTTACCCCTTCTCTTTTAATTAGCTACTTAAGTCAACAAGTTCAGTTGTGATGATTTTTGTTAGTGGACACAGCTGAAGTCATGAAGGTGGTAGTTGTTTGACTCAGAAGAAAGTAGTGCGTAGCATCATCTTATTAAAAGAACATGGAACCTAAATTATATACATAAGATAATGTAATAAGTTAATATTACCCATGTACATGTTGTGTTTTATAAGTTTCTAGGTAAATCTTTTACCTTATGTAGTTTAGAGAGTGGTCTACCAAAACCTTGCTTTAGGTGGAAAAAAGCAATTGGTACATAGTTAAACATTATCAAATTGATGTTTACAACCTCCAGCATAATCAATTAAGGAAAACTGTGCTATAACCCTGTTTAGACTTTATAACTATTGGAGTGGGAGAGATGGGAGGGGTGTCCTGTCCATGAGGGGATGCAGGGGCAGGGGTATCAGAGGCAGGGTCTGGAATCAAAGTAGAAGTTAGATACAGGAGGGATAAATGGGGTATTTGAGCTAGAAGCCAGAATAGGGGAGACTAGGGGATATTTGGCAAGGAGATGTTTAAGGTTTTGGATTTCCTCAAGTAGAGGAGAGTTAGTGGAAGGAGAGCAGGTGATGGACTTAGAGCAGCACTGGAGAGGGGGAAGGTCATGGTGTGGAGAGGGAGTTTGAGTTGGAGAAAGGAGAGCTGGGTTGGGCCCTGGAATGGGAGGGAGAAGTATAGCAAGGGGAGCATGGGGAGGACTTGGCTGTGCCTCAGGCTGGGGAGCAGGAGGAGGTTAGGGATGGGTCTTAATCGGAGGCAGTTCATTGGCTATGGTAGGATCAAAAGCTGAGGTAGGGAGGGGGGGGGACAGAGGCCCCTGGTGGGTTGAGATCCCATGAAACTGTCTTAGGCAGAAGAACCTGATGGGAAGAACATGGGACCCAGAGGGAGGGATTAGCATGGAGATCAAAGGAAGCTTGGATGTATGGTAATTCAGACCGTTTGCCTTTACAATGGCAGAAATTTTCTAAATCTCTCAAAATATTGAAGTTTAAGTTCCAGTGTCTGGCCAAACAGAGTTATTATCTAACTTGTACTGAGGCCAGGCAGTGGTGCACAGGAACTTCAGGCATTTTGGCCTGATTGTATCCAAAAGTCCTAGTTGTTTTAAGGATTTAAGAAGACAAGCAAGAGGTGTGAGACCCGGAGAATTTGAGTGGGTGGTTCCCATAGTGACAGATTAAGTACAGAGTGAAGAGGAGATAGAAAAAGAACTGAGCAAGCAGGCAGGAGGTAGAGACAGAACTGAGCACACAGGAGACAAAGAAAATCCTCTCTCCATAGGGAGTGGAGGCAGGATCACGAGTCTGGGTAGGAAAGTGCAGCGGACAAGGAAGAGAAAGGTGGGGAGGGAGTAGGAGGAAAAGGGGTTTGGCATTGGTCATGCAAAATGAGAGCGAGGAGAACCAGGCACCAAAAGAAAGCATCCTTTTTTGTTGTGTGGGTTTGAGTTATTATTTTCGAGTTATTTCCAAGTCCCAGAAGGCAGCATCCCATAATTAGATCATCAGGGAGAGGAAAGATGAGATCCTGTCCTGGACAGGAAGTAGTGTGTGTTCCTATCTCTGGAAATAGCATCCTATATCCAGAGAAAGGAAAGGATTTTCTGACACACGTGTGATTTCGAGGCAGGTGAGTGGAGTGGAAAACCCTGCAATGAGAGAGTGGTGTGACCAGCCAGCAGTGGAGACAAAGTACAAGGAATGGGAGAAAAGCGGAAAAAACACAGTGAGCCAGAAGGGAGGGAAGTTTGTGGAACAAGTTGATCTTGAGGTTTAGTAGAGGCTGAGGGAAGATGAGCCATGGAAGGGCGGTGGTTTAGTGGAGGTTTAGTAGAGCCCCAGAAGGGCAGTGGTGAGAGAGTGGGAGGGAGAGAGAGAGAGAGAGGGAGAGAGGGAGAGAGGTACTTAAAATTAATTTATATATTTTAGTACCAGGAACCATGCTATAGATTAAAGAGAGAATAC
>NW_008336851.1:205194-215680 GCF_000622305.1 Nannospalax galili | reverse complement strand
GGAAAAAAGGAAACATTAACAGATTAGGTTAAGAATAAATAAAATCTAAATAGTACTGAAAATAATTCCATTAGCTAGTTTCATTATAGTCAGTAATACCCTCTGTTGAAATTAATTTACACCTTAGCGGTTCTCAACTGCATAGTGCCTTTACTCTTAGGCTGTTTTGTTGTTCTCCTCCTTGTCACAGGGTCAGGGGGCCAGTCTGAACCTAGAAAAGTCTTGGAGAACACGAGATAATAGGCTTGAGTCTGAAGTGGGAGGGCCAATCCCATCTCCAGAGTCAGTGTCTCAGTGAGCTCAAACAGCACATGACAATTTACCAATATAATTAATATTACCCTGATGTTATAACTAGAAAGCACTCAGGGAATGATGGGGCAGGAACATAAGCAAACATAGACCATCCAAGTATCAGAGAGGGAAATAACTCTATTTCAGAGAAAAACAGGCTTAGAATCACAATGTAGAAAGGGGAGGAGTTAAGACCAGTAGAGGTGGCATCTCAAGCCTCTCACTCAAGTAGACTATTACTTTTTACCTCTCATTGTTGTAACTATGTGCTGGTAGTAGCTTGTCTCTTGTAAGGTTTTGGCTCTGGAGTACAGCAAATTTCCATGTGCTTCACAGGTCTAGTCATAACCAAGTGTCAGCTCCCTTTGCACCTTTAAGGCAAATGGCTAGAAAAACTTTAAGTTCCCTTTAGAAACTAACAAATATACTATATAAAGCAGTAGGAATTTAAAATAGTCATTTTTAGAAATTAGCAAATACCATATAAAAGATATTAGAATCCAAATAATTCCTTTAAGATTACCAGATAAAGATGTCATTCAAACAATGTCAAAATCTAAAAATAATTCCTTTTAAAATACCCATAAATATGTCAAACAATGTAAAAACTTAAAACAATCATCTTTAAAAAGCAGTAAATATACCATAGAAAAAGTTAAAGTAATCCCCTTTAGAAACAGGCCCTAAACGATGTTAAAATTTAAACTCCCATTGTGTAGATCTGGCATTATTACCTTAGTCTGAACTAGAAATGGATTGTTTATTCTATGACATCATTAAGAAAGGAAAACAAAAATAAATTGCAAGGCACTCCTGGTACCGGTAGATTAGGCTTGATATTAAAGAAGAAAGTACCCTCAGATACATGTATATGTATATATATATATATGACCTAAATAGAAAAGCAAATCAAAGGAATCCATGTTTCTCACCAGCCATTGTAGCTGTGAATGGGAAGTCAAGTTCTCAGGAGCTCTTAATTTGTAGACACAAGCTATGCTGGAAAGGAAACTCATGAGGGCAGCAGAAGGAACAGGGCATATGAATCAGTGTTCCTTGGTCTGAAAGCATATGACTCACCTGAGCAGTGCCTGTGACCTTTATGTATAGTGAAATTTAAGATGGTTAGGTCTAGTTAGAAAAGTAGGCACCTGAGCACCAGTTGCTTGATGCCCAAGAGGGCCTGAGATCAAAATTTTGAGCCCCTTTGCCCGAGAAAAAGTTTAGGAGAAAAAAAGGCTTTTAAAACATTTTCCCTTGTCAATGGGGCAAGCCACCTGAAATTTTTTAAATGATCCTGCAAAGTTGCCAAGCTGGTTTAGGCTAGCTGGGTCAAAACTGGGAGAAAGGGTCCCCTAAAGGGTTCTCAGCCACATTTATAACCGGGAGAAAGAGTCCCCTAAAGGGTTCTTAGCCACATTTATAAGAGAATTTAAGAATGGGCCCAACTGGAAACTTTTATCATTGTATTAGAATGTTAAAGAAAAAAAATCCACAGGGCAGGCGAGCTGGCAATCTTGGCAGCTGCCTGGAGGGGGTGAATAGCAGGAAGGGAAAAAAAGCCTTGGGGTCATGCATGTTTAGAGCCTGCATGGGAGGTCAGACACATGGCAGGCTGATAGGCATACAGCAGGGAGTAGAAAGCTTTAGTATGGGAGGGGGAGAGGAGAAGGATACAGAGCATGTGTTGGATTGAACGGTATCGGAAATCATCCCGAGTAAAATGAGGAAGAAAGGCAGTGGAAGAGGACAAAGACAGGAAAAAGGGTGGAAGACAGCAGACCTTGCAGGCCCATGAGGGGGGAGGGGGTGAGATGCCGGTGGCGAGCAGTGGGCAGGGGAACCGAGGTAGCAAACGGATGAAGCAGCTCCATCACAGAGACCATAGTGCTGTCTGGGAATGACAAAAATCAGTGGGAAAGGAGATCAAAAGAAGATGCAGGCAAGGTAGAGTGTGTTCTGCAGTGAGGAGAGCCAGAAAGAGGTGAAAGCAAAGCAGAGGGCTGGGGAGAGGAGGAGAGAGAAAAGAAGTGTACCTGAGAGCCAAGTTAGTGGCATTGGAGAAGTCCAGGGGGGGGGTCCCTTGAAGAACTGGGTTTTGGCACCATCTGATAAATAGTAGCCTATGGATGAATCCAATTGATGGGGAGAATGCACCAGGACACAGTTAAGACTCCATCAGAATAGAGTTTATTAGCAAAAGAACACATGGGACAGATTCCCTTCAGGGCAGGGAAAATGTCTGCCTGGGTCATGAGCTGGGGTCATTTTAAGGGGGAGGCTTCTGCTTCCTGCAGAAGGTGGGAAGCTGTATTTTTTTTAAAGTTGGGGGGGTGGGAGAGCGGGACTGTTAAAACCTGTCCTCTTTAGAGATCAAAGGGGAAGCCTGCTGTGTTGGCCAATCAGTGGAGAAAAGTCTGCTTCTCTTGACTTCAAAGACCAAGGTGCTTATCAGTTCGGGTCCCTTTCTCAGGAGCATGAGAAGTCCATGAGACCCTGTTGGTGAGGGGGCGGGGCTATCTGAACCTTAACAGGGAGGTAGGTGTATTAGTCACTTTTCTGTTGCTGTGATAGAAACACTGACCAAAGCAATTTATAGAAAGAAGAGTTTATTTGAGCTTATGGTTCCAGAGGAATTACAGTCCATCAAGGCAGGGAGGCATGGCAGCAGAGGTGGCTGGAGGAGAAGAAGCTAAGCTCTACATCTTCCAGCAGGCACAGGAAGCAAGAGAGCAACTGGAGATCCAGCAAGGCTTAAGAAGGCTCTAAGCCTACCCCCAGTGACATGCTTCTTCCAGGATAGCCACACCTCCTAAGACCTCCCAAAACAGTGCCACCATCTGGACTGTTAAATGTCTAAATACTTGGCGCTTATGGGGGACATTTTCATTCAAACCACCACAGGAGGTAACCTATCCTTAGCACTGGAATTTTTATTTTTATTTATTTTTTTAAAAATATTTTATTGGCCAGGCATGGTGGTACACGCCTTTAATCCCAGCACTTGGAAGGCAGAGGCAGGCAGATCTCTGTGAGTTCGAGGCCAGCCTGGTCTACACAGTGAGTTCCAGGTCATGCAATGCCCATGTAAGTCAGAAGAGGGTGTCAGATTCCCTGGAACTGGAGTTACGGATGGTTGTTAGCCACCATGTGGGTGCTGGGAATTGAACCCAGGTCCTCTGCAAGAGCAATCAGTGCTCTCAACCACTGAGTCATCTCTCCAGTCCTAGCACTGGGATTTTTAACAACATTATGGCTTCTGGGGGTATTTCTTTTTATTCTCACAAGTTACCCTTGTTTACTCTGTAGCATTTACAGGGACTGGCTTTGTAGGGTTTTCTCAGTAACATTTTCAGGTATCCTATATGTCTTCCCAGACATGATACTGTTAGGAATTTTACAGCTGTGCCTGGCCCTTGTAACTTGTATGGGTTGGTCTCCCATCTTCATTCCTTTGGGTACGCCTATATGTTTTGTTTTTTTTGTTTGTTTGTTTGTTTTTTTTATCTTTTTCAGACAGGGTCTCCCTATAGCCCCACTGGCCTGGAACTCACTATGTAGATGAGGTTGGCCTTGAACTCAGTCTGCCTGCCTCTGCCTCTTGAGTGCTGGGATTAAAGATGTGCACCACTATGCCCGGCTTTAGATGCTTTTCTAAATCTGTAAAACACTCAGAGTTTAGCATCATGTCATCTATGTAATGAAACCCTTTACAGAAGGGTGGCAGGATAATAAAGCAAGAGGCCACCATCCCATGATGAATAATGGGGCTGACTGTAACCTTGGGGAAGTACTCTGAAGGCCCACATTTGACCATTCCAAGTGAATGCCTGGGATCCAGAAGCTAAGGGGATACTAAAAAGCAAAACATTAGTAAAGTCTAATACAGCCTGAAAAGATTCCATTGTGTGCACTAATTGTTTCCTTAACAGAGCAATGTTTGGTAGAGCAGCATGGGTGTGAGGCACTCCCTTAGCTAGCCTTCCATAATCACAGTTATTCTCACGAGCCATGGTGCTTCCATGGGGCTGCTATTCATGTTCCCACTCCATGGGTTTAGTGGGGCTCGTTCAAATTTCTGGGCCTGACACAGCTCTAAGGAGGAGCAGGGACATGCCTGCGTTTGCTACTTGAGTTGGCTCCTTGGGGCTGACAGGCTCTGGCACAGCTGCCTCCCTTTTCCCTTAAGAACAATAACGCTTGGCTTACTAAGAGTTATCACACTTATTCTGGCTTTGCTGATGCAGAGGCTTGAGGGTAGTTCTGCTCCTGGGAACAGGCCACCACATCTCTCACTGTTTGTACATGCATCAAAGGAGGTCTGTTTCTGGGTGGGTCATCATGGTCTTGGGTTCATTGTGCTGGTTTCTTACTGTGGAGATAGACAAAGTTCCCATGTGCGTTTTGCACTGTTTGAGCACTTATCACATGTAAACCCTGTGTGAACTTCCAACACTAAGCTTCCTAAATAAAAGCTTTAGAAGAGGGCCGTAAAACACTCCTGAGTAGCAAAAGCCTGGAGACCCCTGATCTGAACTTCAGTTCTGTGGTACCAGTCACAGCAGGGCATCTACACTCTGTGTTGCAGTCACTATTGCGTCTTTCTCAGCCATAACTTGCTGCTGTGAGAGCCCTGGGCTGGCAGGCTTGGGTGGGCACTGCAGCTGTATTCACTCCCATTATCTCTTCCTCAGTCAGGTCTGGCTTCCGTGGGAATCCCAGGCTGGTGAACAATTTCTTCGCCCCTGGCATATTTTCCTGTTGGAGAGAAACATGCACATTTTACTGTGGGGGGCAGGGCTGTCCAGCCCTGGGACTAGCTTAGTCTTTTAAATTTGTATTGTGTTATCACTAATGAATATGAATATAACCTTGCTCAGGCTTTAAAGCCTTCTGGAAGCTCACTAACATACCCTTGTCAGTTTTCCCCTTAGGAATGCCAGCTCAACACAGATCTTGCTGCATTTGCTTTTGAGTGACCCCAACAGAACCTCTTCTGTTTTGTCCTTCTTTGATCTCCTCTGACTGCATTATCACTTTACAAGCTTGATTCATAGCTGGGTGTGGTGGCAGTAGCGCATGCCTTTAATCCCAGCCCTCTGGAGGCAGAGGCAGGCGAATCTCTGTGAGTTTGAGGCCAGCCAGGTCTACATAGTGAGTTCCAGGCCAGCTGGGCCTACAGGGAGACCCTGTCTCAGAAAGACCAAAAAGAATCGTAGCTTTGCCCTTATTGTTTAAATAGGGGGGGGGAAAGGGGGACCCCCCCCAAAAAAAAAAAAAAAAAAAAAAAAAAAAAAAAAAAAAAAATGGCTGGCCGTGGTGGTGCAGGCCTTTAAGCCCAGCATTTGGGAGGCAGAGGCAGGTGGATTTCTGTGAGTTCCAGGCCACAGGGAGACCCTATCTCAGAAAAAAACAAAAAAAAAAAAAAAAAAAGAGATATATATGAATAAATGAAAAACAAAAACCTCTACTGTTAATGTAGTTCTATGTGGTCTGGTGAACTAGGGATCAAACACATCTCTATTCCCAGTTCCCTTGTAATGGCCCCAAATGGAGTTCCCAAATTGTAATAGCCAAAGTAACTTCATTTTAAACTTTAAACTTCAAAACCTAGAAGAACAGCCACCTTCAAGGTGAGGTCTGAACTGAGCTGCTTCCCCTAGAAGAGCGCTTTCTTTGGAGTAGCTGACCTTGGTCACTTCCCAGACACTGCAGCTGTACTTCTTGCTCAATAATAATCAGAAAGTTCCTTACTGTCAAGGTCTCTATATATTTGTTAAGAGAAGGACTAACAAAGGCTTGTTTTGGCTTCTGTAGTTTGTTATCTGCTAACTTGGGCCCTCAGGACCACCTGCCATAATGCATGTGTGATAAAATTCTTGTGGTATTTGTGGTTTTTGCCTTTATAAGTTAGTTTCACTCTCCCCTTGGGGCTTTGGGTCCTGAATGTGACTAAGGGACTATGAACGGCTATAGTCCTAATAAATTTGACCAATTCAAATTTGAATTGGGTCTGGTGGTCTTTTCCTAGTGGTTTCAAACTCTGCAACACCCTCAGTAATGCCTGAAGTTCCTCTTTTGTTTTCTATTTACAGATATTTATAGGGACTCAGACAGTGATAACCAAGTGTTCCTAATGGCTCCTCTAAGCCAATCCCTCAGGGACTGATTTCCTTCATAAGGTGTCAGGTTATGCGGCCTTTGGTTGAAGGAGGGATGGTAGCTATATTGTTCAGTTTTTCTCCTTCCACAGCAGAGTGATCCCATCTGCTCTAATGTCCCCAGGTCTCACAAGTTAGGCTGTGCTAAGCTTTCATTGCTTGTTTAAAAGTCTTCCCCGATCAAGCAGTTCAGGTACTGAACATTCCCTGATTGTCATAGCTTCTTATACTAGACCACTATAAAGGTTCTGTATGTTGGATCACAGATTTTCCCTTCATTCTATTAGTTGAACCTGAGGGGTACCTTCTCTTACTTTTACCATGTTCTCACCTCCCTCGCCAATTCTTCCCTTGAGTTCCAAGTTCTTGGATCCCAAGAGGGGCTCTTCAGTGCAGATCTAATCTGCACTCTCCTTTCTTTTAATAGTCCCATCCTCCCACCCCCGAAGCCATAAGAAATGGCAAGTCAACACCTCCATTTCATCCTCTTGTCTAACTTACCTGCCAAATCAGAGGCTACCATGATGAATGTTAGTCACATCTCTCTCTTTGTAATTCCTCCATTACACAAAAAAGTTCCTGTTTTGTCTCCCTCTTGGTCTTGGATGCATTTCTTTTCTTTCTTTTTTCTTTTTTTTTCGGTCTTTTTGACATGGGGTCTCTCTGTAGCCCCAAGCTGGCCTGGAACTCACTATGTAGACCAGGCTGGCCTTGAACTCACAGAGATCCCCTGGCTTTGCCTCCCAAGTGCTGGGTTAAAGGCATGTGCCACCATGCCTGGCTCTTTTTAAAAAATATATTTTATTTATTATTTTTATTTTTTTAAATGTGTATGAGTGTATTGCCTGCATGTAGGTAAGTGTACCTGTGTCGTGCAATGCCCACGAAGGTCAGAAGAGGCTGTTGGATCCCCTGGGACTGGAGTTACAGACAGGATTCGGACCTGGATCTTCTGCAAGAACAACCAGTGTTCTTAACCGCGGAGCCATCTCTCCAGCCCCCTATTACTGGATTTATTACTGGAATTATTAATTGGAGTTAGGCACTATGTGGGTGCTGGGATTTGAACCCAGGTCCTCTGCAAGAGCAATCAATGCTCTTAACCACTGAGCCATCTCTCCAGCCCCTTGGATGCATTTCTCACTACTACACATAGAAGCAGCCGGGCAATTTCTAAACGCTTCAGCCACTTTCCAATGCTCCCGATCTTTGCTGCAGCTGCTTGGCGATGCTCCTGACCTTTGTGTGCTGCTCTCAAAGACTGTAATATTTGCTCTAAACCTTTAATTTTTTCAGGGCATCTCCATACTCATGCAGTGTACCATACTCATGAATTGGACCCCACTCATCAAACAGACATGCCAATCCATACCACATAGATGAAGATCTCCGGCTCAGCCTTAGTTACATTGATGTAGAGTCTGCTGGAATATTTAAGGAAAATATGGATTTTAATCTTTGTTTTCTCTGTGTCTCTGTCAGCAAGGTTCAGTTGACAGGTTCGTGGTTAGAACCCTGACAAAGCTAGCTAGAACCATTTACCTTGTATCCTGAGAAAATGTCTTCAATTCTGTTTGTCTCAGACAGAGGCTTCTGCAATGACTTTCTGATAGGGGATTTTTTAAAGCATGTGTTTCTTTTCTAAATTTATACTATTTTGCCTGGTTTTAGGACTTTGCTGATAGCCAATTAATTCATAAGATCCCTTCTTACTGTAACCCAATGCCTAAGGTATAAAAGATAAGTGCTACTTCCTTCAGGGTCCAGATTTTGAGGCATCAGTCCACTGGACCAGGTTGCAGCCTAAATCCTGCTTCCTGTACACTCCTGATGTCCTGCCTGATCTTTCTCATAATAACATGCTTCACTCCCCAGAACCATGGAACCACTGCCATAACAAAATGGCACAATATCACACTGTTAAGGAGTTTGAAAACACTAGGAGAAAGGCCATCAGACTCAATTTAAATTTTAATTGGTTAAATTTATTAGGGCTATAGCCATCTGTGGTCCCTTGGTCAGATTTTGGACCCATGGCCTTGAGGGGAGGGTGGAACTAGCTTTTAAAGGCAAAAACCACAAATACCATAGGAATTTCATCACACAAGAGTAATGCCAGGTGGTCCTGAATATGGCCAGGATGCCCAAGTTAGCAGATAAGCAAACTGCAGAAGCCAGAACAAGCTGTGTTAGTTCTTTTCTTAATGAGGTGTAGAGACCTTGGCAGTAAGGCGCTTTTCCTTGTGTCTGGGAAACCCAAGGTCAGCTACTCCAAAGAAAGCAATCTTCTAAATTCAGATGCTTAACCTTGAAGCAGGCTATTTTTCTAACTTTTGAAATTTAAAGTGGCTGCTTTATACAAAATGAAGTTACTTTGGCTATTACAATTTGGGGGGGGGGTTGTCTCCATTTGTGACCATAACAACACACCACATGAGAAAGGACAGCCTCACTGGGGATAGGATTTTGCAGGGTTGTCCAATGCATCTGCCCTGCTTACTCCCTGGCTTTATTCAACACGAGCCTCCTTTCATCTCCAGTCAGGAGGATAGTGAGCAGGGCTTGAGAGATGATGGCATAGAAAGAGGTGAGTAAATCAGCCACTCTATGGAGTCTAGTGCATGTTTTTAGTTCAGATGTGAGGTGGAGAAGGGATTGTGGGCCCACATTGTGTAGCCACCCATCATTTGCTGCACCAAGTGGAAGTCTTTTCTGTGGGTACCGACCAGACAATTCTCTACCAAAACAACCCTATCGGATGCAAGAGGGACACCATCCCAGATCTTCTTCCATCCCCATCCTCTAGCCTCCTGTGCGCACAGAAGAGCTGGTTCCTGTGCTCACTACCCTGGGCTGAGGGTCTAACCCCACCAGCCCCACAGCATCTGCTTCTTCTTCATCGTCCTCCTGTCTCTGGCTTTGCTGGAACAAGTTCTGGCTTTTCTATTTGTACAATCACTTTCCCTCCAGTCAGGGCTGCATCCTGACTGTGCACAAAAGCCTGAACATGAGGAATCTTCCCCTATTTTCTAGATCCTTTGCAAAACAATTCCAATTGAGAAACAGTGACATGATTTCAAGACCCATTCAATGGTCACCTTTTACCAGAAAGTACAAAGTGTTACAATAATACACCATCTTTTCTTTCTTTTTTTTTTTTCTTTTTCTTGTAGCTGTAAGCATGGCTGGACCAATGCTTAAAACATGTTCCAAGGGGCTGTCACTAGAAATGGAAGCTAATCCACCCATTCTAATAGCACAGCTCTGAAACAAATCAGACACTGGAAAGTCCTGTAAACCAGAGGCCAAACAGCCTGTGCCCAGGAATACAAAACAGAACAGAAAGTCACCTCAAACCAGAGGCCCCATATGTTTTAATTTGTTTTTAAAGCCGGGAATTAAACCAGAAAACAGCAATTCATTATGTGAAGGTGATGGAATGTGCTGGAGGAAATGGGAGTCTTCAAGTGAAATCACTGGACATTTGCTTGGGCATTTCCCCTGGAACCCTAGGGCTCTCCTGTCTTCAGATTCTCCCAGCCAGCTAAATGAACGACTTTCAGAGTCTCAAAGCTGTCTTGCTAAGGAGAGCAATCTAGAACACATACGGGGCCCATTCTGCCTGTCATATGCATGAAGCAAGGAATAGAACTTTTAGACTTTTACTTAGCCAGCCAGAGCAAAATCTGCCTTCCCCTATCCTTTCTGTTACCATTTAAAAAAAGATTTATTTTTATTTTATGTATGAGTGTTTTGCCTGCATGTATATATGGGCACCACATGCAGGCCTGGTGCCCAGAGGCCAGAAGAGGGCATGAGATTCCCTAGAACTGAAGTTCTAGGTGGTTGTGAGCTGCCATGTGAGTGTTGGGAACCCAGCTTAGGTTGGTCTTGTCTTCATCATTGAGTCTTGCATTTCTTTTCTGCACCAGTTTGGAGAACATCTAGAATATTAACAACTTGGAACAAACTTTTAGCAGTGTATAGGTGCTAAGATGCTTCCAAAGCATATGTGCAGATTCCTTTCTACA
>NW_008336851.1:174556-205150 GCF_000622305.1 Nannospalax galili | reverse complement strand
TTGAGACAGGGTCTCCCTGTAGCCCCAGCTGTCCTGGAACTCACAGAGATCAGCCTGCCTCTGCCTCCTGAGTGCTGGGATTAAAGGCATGCACCACCATGCCCGGCTTATGAAATATAATTTTAAGTACCCCTATTCCTGTCTACAAAATGAAGTATAAATGTGCTTTTATAGACTATCCAATGATCCTGTCATTCATTGTGCCCCATTAAACTGTGGGGCTTCATTGATAGGAAAGTGCTCCAGGAACATTAAAAAAATGATTATTGGGAGAGGGCACAGCACATGCCATAGTGTGCATGTGGAGGTCAGAGGACAAATTTGTGGAGTCAGTTCTCTCCTTCCATCTTTACATGGGCTCTGAGGATTAAACTCAGGTATCTAGGCTTGCACTGCAAGTACCTTTAGCTGATGAGCCATCTTGCCAGCCCTGAACATAAAAAAAAGCACTGGCTGCTCTGACAGAGGACCTGGGTTCAGTTCCCATCACCCACATGGCAGTTAACAACTGTTCATAACTCTGGTTCCAGGGGATCCTATGTCTTCTTCTGGACTCCATGGCATTGTAGGCAAATCGCACACTTACACACATGTAGGCAAAACACTCATACACATTTAAAAAAAAATCCACAAAACTTTATTTGGGGCAAAGTCTCATTAGGTAGCCCAGGCTGGCTCTTAAAAAAATATTTTTATGCGTATGAGTCGGAGCTCCTGGAACTGGAGTTATGACAGTTGTTAGCTGCCGTGTAGTTGCTGGGAACGAAACCTGGGTCCGCTGCAAGAGCAGCCAGTACTCTTAATCACTGAGGCATCTCTCTAGGCCATTTTTTGAGACAGGGTCTCCTTGTAGCTCCAGCTGGCCTGGAACTCACTATATAGACCATGCTGGCCTGGATCTCAGAGATTCACCTGCCTCTGCCCCCAGAGTACTGGTTGAATAAGGTTGTGTGCCACAATGGGCTTTGAACTTGCCATCTTTCTACCTCAGCCTTCCAAGTACTTAGGTATGCCTCAGTACTCCTGGCTTTCTGTGGACTTCTAAAGATGCCTTCCCTGACACAGAGCAGGAACAGACAACGTGTCTTCACTTCTTTTTCTGGTCTGTCCACAAAATGTGAAATGAAGCTCTCTGCATGAGCCTGTCTCCCTTCCCATCTCTGGGAGTATCTTTCTCATCTGTTACAAGGTTAACACAGAAATAAATGACAGCAAAGCAGTGGCCTCCCTTTACCTGCTCATTTTCTTACTGGCTAGAAAACAAGAAAGGGATGGCAGTTTTCCGAAGAACCCTCTCTCTGCCTGCTAACTGGTACTTCTCGGGAGAGGGCAGTCCAGATTGATGGAAAAAGGATACAAAAAGTGTCGGATACGGGATGCTAAGTATGTATGGATGTGTGCTCATAAGCAAGCATGGTCCAGTGGTGCACACCTAGGGCAGAGTAGCCAGATTAGGTCAACGTCTGGGTCTCATTCCTCCACAGCCTAAGCCCAAGAATGAAAGATGTGGTGAAACATTTTGACGCCTTTAGTTCCAGCATCCTGGAAGCAGAGGCAGGTAGCTCTTTGTGGGATCAAAGTCAGTCTGGTCTATAAGCAAGTTCCAGGCCAGCTGGGGCTACAGGAAGACCCTATCTCAAAAACAAACAAAAAAAGAGTAACTCCTGCAAATGCCTTAAAGAAAACAAGTTTTCAAGTTGCATTTCCTCAATGTAACTCTCCATCACAAGGACAAGGCGCACCTTATTCCCACAGAGCAATGCTGAAGACCCAGGCCTGCTATTTCAGGACAGCGTTTTTCTACGTTTATCCAAGTCACTTCCTTTGTGTAGTCTGTATGTTCATGTGTGTGTGCTTGCACAGGTGAAGACCAGAGGTCACATCAGGTGTCTTGCTCTCCACACTTTTTATTTTTGGTCTTTTTGAGACAGGGTCTCCCTGTAGCTCCAGCTGTCCTGGAACTCACTATGTACACAAGGCTGGCCTTGAACTCAGAGTCTGCCTCTGCCTTCCAAGAGCTGGGACTAAAGGTGTGTGCCACCATGCCCAGCTCCTCCCCACCTTATTTTGTGTGCAAAGACCAGAGGATGTGAGGTGTCCTTCTCTGTTACTTTCTGCCTCATTCCCTTGAGATAGTGTCTTACTGAACCTGATGCTAGGATGGTAGGCAGCAACTCCAGAAATCCTGTCCCTGCCCCAATAACATGCAGGTAACAGGGATGTGTTCATTTAATGTGGGTGTTAGGCATTCAAACTCAGGTCCTCATACTTCCTTAAGAAGTGCTTTGACCTGCTGAGCCATCATCCCAATCCTCCACCTTACTGAATCTCTCCATTCAACCTGGAGTTCACCAATTGGCTAGTTCAATCTGCCAATGAGCCCCAGGGATCCATGTGTCTCTCACTCTCCCTGCTGGTGCCACCACATCAGGCTCTTACATCATGGCTGCTGGGATCCAAACTCAGGCCCTCATGCTTGCACAGCAGGCCCTTCACTGAGCCATCTTCCTAGCCCCCTTCCTTACCTCAGCTGCAGTTTTTTGTTGTTGTTTTTTTTCTTTTGTCTTATTGAGACAGGGTCTCCCTGTAGCCTCAGCTGGCCTGGAACTCACTATGTAGATGAGGCTGCCTCTGTTGGGATTAAAGGTGTGGGCTAATATGCTCGGCTTTGTTGTCATTTTTTGAGACAGGTTCTCCTTGTAGCACTGGCTGACCTGGAACTTACTATGTAGACCAGGCTGGTCACCATCTCAGATTTGCCTGCCTCTGCCACCCAAGTCCTGGGATTAAAGGTGTATGCCACCAGGCCCAGTTTACCTTAGCTGCAATTTTGACCTAGAAAGTAAAAACCTAAAAACAGTTTCTATATGTGTCACTCACTGCCAGAAAGCAGTCATTTTGGGGGACTGTTTGGGAAGTATTGCAGCTGTTATTTCAGACTATGCCAGAGAGAAGATGCTCTCAACTTTTCACTGTCAGCCAATCCAGGAAAGAAGTCAGAGTTGATGCTAAGCAGAGATGCCAGAAGGTCAAAACACCTTCAGGGTCCATCATATCTGTTACAGGTCCTTCACCAGGTTTCTGGCTTAGACTATGTCACATTTAACAACCAAAGCAAGCTACCAGAGAACAACAGCATTCTGAAATAGCAAACACTGTTTACAAACTAGAGATACGACATTTATTTCACAACTTTGCCATAATTTTCTTCCTAAGAAGACATGTACTGGGGACATTTAAAACACTGAGGCAGCTGGATGCTGGGTATCTTCCAGGCAGGGATTTGGCTGTGAGCTCCCAACAGAAAGGATTGGATGCACCAATACTGGCCAGCCCCACTTTACTTGGAGCCACCTCCTTTCTTGGGGCCATTAGTCCTCATTTCATGCCATAGTTTCACTAGAGGCTCCCTGTTCTTCCAAATGAGTTCATGACCATAAGTAATGTACCATCTGGAGAAAAGAAAGACAAAATCAGGTCCAAAATTCAAACAATGCAACGTATGCAAATCTAACTACTATCAGAGTATCAAGATGGCATTTTTTTTTGTCTTTTTGAGACAGGGTTTCTCTACAGCCCCAGCTGGCTTAGAACTCACTATGTAGACCAGGCTGGCCTTGAACTCACAGAGATCCCCCTGCCTCTGCCTCCTGAGTGCTGGGATTAAAGGCATGTGCTACTACTATGCTTGGCACACCAATTTTTAAAAAGGTCTAAGCAGGATGCATCTATGAGCAAATGCTTTGAATTATGTGAGGGCTTTATACTGCTACTATAAAAAAATATTTTAAACATTTATTTTTTTGGGAGGGGGGCACTGTTGGGGGACCCTGCTGCTAAGGCTGTAGTCCACCATGTCCAGATAGCTCTAAGAAGCTCGACGCTGTATGGAGGATTCCCTTTTCTTAGCGGGTGCTTCCTGCTCTCTGCCTGACCTTACCTGGAAAGTGCCTCCAAGCACAGATGCCTGGCCTTATTTGGAACATGACCTTTGGCATAGTTACCTGCAATAAACTGCCCCCAGGTTTTTTCTATATGATAATTAGGCATTGCCCTATAGCCAGATGATAGGATCCCCCTACCACATGTAAATAAAGCATACTATGAACACCTATCATGTAAAACTTTGGCTGCTGCCTCCACACTATATTTTTCCCTGACCCCCACTGAATAAACGAGCTGTATCACTGAAACTGATGCCCAGAAGGTCTTTTCCAATGTGCTCACTGGTTGTCTTGACCCCGTTAGTCGCCTCTGCTCCCTTTGTTCTTGTGGGTTGGTGGCCAGCAGCCCATGAGGGGAGGGAGAGACCCACAGCTGGCGCCCAACATGGGGCTCCTGGAATGTGTAGAATTTTTGAGTACCCCTCTCTCCAAGAGGGTAGTGGCAGCTTTGCCTTGGCCATTCCACTCTTGAGGATTGGCAGCCCCTCCTTTTCCCCCCTTTACTTTCAGTCTGAGTCTTCGCGTGGGACCCTTAAAGACGAAGGAGCAATTGAGGCTTTCTGATCAGGGCTACCCCCTGATGTTAGCCAAAGGCTCTTAGTCCTCTGAACTGAACAACTCCTTGCCCACCCAGGTGTAGACAAAGACCTCCTATCTATATATTTTTCTAATGCAAAACCCAGTTACACAAGACCAGTTAAATGCTCTTAGAGTGGTCACTGGTTCTCTGAAACTTGTGGTCAGGCTTGCACTGTGGACTAGCAAGGAATCCCCTGAGATCTTTGGGTCTCGGGAATATTCCCCTAGGAATTGGCATTTCATCCCCTTTCCTTTTCTATCTTGAACAACACCCCTAGAAACAAAAAATCCCCAAAGTTCTATTGTGCAGGGATTTCCACACACATTGAATTCAACTTGTAAGAGAGCAAATAAATTTCCTTATCCATTTTGTTATTTTGCCTTGGGGCATTCAGGCTCAGGCCAAATCAGTTAGGTGAGAATTTAAATTGGCCTGCCCCGTGAGGGAAAAAAAGGGGGGGGGAGGAGTCTCTCTCTCTCTTTGCTTTACTTTCGGTTAATGCCTTTGCGAGGGCCTGGATATGGTTTGTGGCAACTGAAGCCTCTTGGTCGGGGCAACTCCCTGATATTGGCCAAAGGCCCCCTGCCCTCTTTCCAGACCCCGACAGCCTGACTGGGTGTAGGCAATAACCTTTACAACTCTCATAAAAATCTGGTAACGCAGCAACCAGTTAAAAGTCTCAAGGATGGCTGCCAGGTTCTTTATTTTTTTCTTTTTTTGGTCTTTTTGAGGCAGGGTCTCCTGTAGCCCCAGCTGTCCTGGAACTCACTATGTAGACCAGGCTGTCCTTGAAGTCACAGAGATTCGCCTGCCTCTGCCTCCCCAGTGCTGGGATTAAAGGCGTGCGCCACCATGCCCTGCACCAGTCCTGTGTTTGTTAGGACGTCTCAATCCCCGGATGGCAGGCTGCCTCGGGAACCTTGACTGCCAATGACAACACTTCCTTTCCTATAATGGGGAATTCAACATCACGCCAAAAAGACCTCCAACAGTGCTGGAGGCACTGCCACTGCCACCATTGCACAGACCCATCACCTGGCAGGAAGGAGACTTTCAAGACAAGCTCAACCAAGCAATGGCATCCACAACTGACAGCCTTGAGTCTTTTCAATGGCAAATGAACTCTCTTGCCAGGGTTGTGTTCCAAAACAGAAGAGCACTAGACTTAATAACTGCTGAACACGAGGGGGGGGGGCGGAGGGAAACAGGACACGGGACGGGACACACACACACACAACACACGACACAGACGGACTGTGTGTTGTATTGGGAGAATGATTTTTTTTTTGTAAATGAATCAAATGTTGTTGAGACCAATGTTAATACTCTCAAAAAACTTCTTAATCTATTTTCAAGATTTCAACCCACTGAAAAATTAGGTTGGTTTAGTAACCCTTGTTTTCATGGCTCCTACCCTTTGTTGGCCCCCTGGTCATGCTGTGTGTCATTTTGATGCTTGCTCCGTTTCACACAGTTTCTTCGCTGACAAATTACTACCAATCAGGCCATGGTCAATTATCAGACTGGATTCTCCTGAGGTAGATGAACTGGCTCTTAAAGCTTGTGATGACACTTCTCCATTATAAAACAAAATGGGGAGATGTTGGGGGACCCTGCTGCTAAGGTTGTAGTCCACCATGTCTGGGTAGCTCTAAGGAGCTTGGTACTGTATGGAGGACTCCCTTTCTCAGCAGGGTCTTCCTGCCCTCTGCCTGCCTTATCTGGAAAGTGCCTCCAAGCACAGATGCCTGGCCTTATTTGGAACATGACCTTTGGCATAGTTACCTGCAATAAACTGCCTCCAGTTTTTTTCTATATGATAATGAGGCATTGCCCTATAGCCAGATGATAGGATCCCCCACCACATGTAAATAAAGCATACTATGAACACCTATCAGCTGAAGCTTTGGCTGCTGCCTCCGCACTATATTTTCCCTGACCCCCACTGAGTAAATGAATTGTATCAGTGAAACTAATGCCCAGGTCTTTTCCGTTGTGCTCACTGGCCATCCTGACCCCGTTAGTCACCTCTGCTCCTTTTGTTCTCGTGGGCAAAAGCCCACAAGGGGAGGGAGAGACCCACAGGGCACAAGTGCCATAGCATGTGTGGAGGTCAGAGGACAGCATATGGGTCCCAGGGACTAAACTAAGTTTGTCAGGCTTGGTGAATTGCACCTTTAACTAAAGAGTTATCTTACCAGCCCTACACTGATACTTTTTGATTCACTTGCCACCTGCAAGGTAACTATCACTTCTCCCTGTTTATTTTTAAATATTTTATTATTTTATGTGTATGAGTATATTGCCTGCATGTATGTAAGTTCACGTGTGTTGTACAGTGCCCATGAAGGTCAGAAGAGGGTATCGGATGCCCTGGAACTGGAGTTAAAGACAGTGGTAAGCTGCCATGTGGATGCTGGGAACCGAACCCTGATCCTCTGCAAGAGCAGCCAGTGCTCTTAAACTCTGAGCCATCTATCCTGCCCCTTGTTTATTTTTGAGACAGATGTCATACTGTAGCCCAGGGTGACATGGAATTTACAGCAATCCTCCTGCCTCAGCTACCCAAATGCTGGGAACTAAGGCATAAACCACCATGTCCATCTTTGTTTTTCTCATTACAGACCTGAGAACAAGTCTAAAGAAAATAATATGCCCAAGATGCTAATACCTTCTGCGTGCCAATCAAGGTCTGAGCGAAGGTAGGCTGACTTTAAGCATACTTAAAAAAAAAAAACAAAAACAAAACCAACTTTGAACAAGAGGAAGAAATATCAGATGTGGAATATGCTAGGGAGGTCTAAGATAGCATACAAGCCTCCTGCTATCTCTACCTGGATACACAGAGGGAGGTCTGTCAATCCAAATCCTGCCTATGGACGATGAGCATTGGGAGCTGGAGCTCTGTGCTCTCACTACTGTATGCCGCAGCATGAGGGACTATTTCCTAGGTGCTGAGGGACACTGTGCTGATTGGAAGGGCCTTCCTTAACTATTGGCAGCATAGGCTATGGGGGTAACTCAGGGCACCTGCAGGTCTTCCAGTAAAAGTGCTGGAGGAGATGGACTAATATGGAGTGGCAGCATGGGAAAGCTTGACTGTTCCACTCACTAGATTCTCTAGCCTTCATGTTCCCTGAAGCAGACACCAGATTAGATTTGACTGGTCTCATCTCCTCCTAGGCACCTCATTAAAAGTTTTAAGAGGCTGGAGAGATGGCTTATGTATTCAGAGCACTTGTTGTTCTTGTAGTGGACCCGGGTTCAGTTTCTAGAATCCACATCAGGCAGCTCACAACTGTCTGTAACTTTAGTTCCAGGGGGATATGACACCTTTTTCTTGGCTCTGTGGGCATCAGACACACAGACAAAACATTCACACACATTAAAAAAAAAAAAAAAAAAAAAAAAAAAAAAAAAAAAAAAAAAAAAAAAAAAAAATCTTAGAAGATTTAAAAAGTGCTCTATTTGATTTGGATTGGTTTAATTTAATTGGTTTAATGTGTTGACATTCAAAAAATATCTGAATATGCATTAAACTACAAAAGGCTGAATTTTAATTCCTGAATACATATAAAATCTTCTTATGAAACTTGGACATGATGGCACACACCTATAATCGTATAGCATTTGAGGGGCTAAGGCAAGAGGATTGCCACAAGTTCAAGGCCAGCCTAAGCCAGGAACTTCATAGCAAGACCCCACCTCAAAAACAAAAAAATACACCAATTAATAGGCAAGTAACAAAATTCTTTAGTGCTAAAGTAAAACTCTCTGATAAATTTTGAGGAACAGAAAAAGGATCACCCTAGGAGTCAAATGTATTGTAAAAATCCTTAGACTTGAATCACTGTCAGGAACTATTCATGAATAGAGGATCTTTCCAAATTTTTTGAACTTAATAATTTCAAGTGGAATCAAATACTTTAATCTTAGGGGTGAACTATTCTGATCATACTCATAAATGCAAACTAGTGAGATAGCTATACCAAGTTCCTCCTAGGGACTGAGTCCAGGACCTCACACATCCTAAGCTGAACTTTACCACTGAGCTACACTCCTAACCCCCAAATCATCAATTTCTGAGGTACTCTTTCTTGCTGCAACAGTCTATCCAGTGCTCAGTGTGCACTCCAGCTATGCAATTATTGGCTATATAAGCCTGAGCAAAACTAACCATTCTTTATGGAGCTTCTATGTCTGTAAAATGGAATACCTTTCAGGATTTTAAGAGCTCGTAGAATTCTGTGAGAATCGGCAGAATCCAATAATTCTATTGGAATTGCTACGGTACAATGAAGAGCGGCATGATTTGGTGGAGAACACAAACCCAAGGAAACATGCAAGTGGAAACTACAGGGATCTTATCCAACACTAAAATTAAGACATCTGAAGAGGGAAAGAAAGGTTTTCAGGTTTCTAAATCATCTCTCTCTGATTTGTGTGTGGGTGTGTGCAAGCCACAGTATGCGTGAGAGCGCAGAATGTGCAGGAGTTAGTTCTTGCCTTCTGCCATGTGGGTTCTGGGGATGATCTCAATATAGTGGGCCTGGCAGTAAGCACCCTTACCACTGAGCCATTTTGTGAGTCCAAGTTTCTAAATCTTTTCTAAAGACATTAAAAAAGATGAGTCCTAGACATGACAGATCTAGTACATGAAAAGGAATTGAAATGAGAACAGCAAAGACAAAGGATTTCTCTGCTTTTCAGATCCTGGACTTTTGACATGTATCAGATCCAATTATTTTCAGAATAGAAAGAGGCCATCTAATTATAGTTCAGAATAATAAAAACCTGCTGGAGGAAAAGAAAAGACACTATATAGATACATAGAAAGATTTTTGGAACTATCCAAATAAATTTAGAGTTCACAAAACAGAACTACCCTCCTAAGTCCCTGTTTCTCAGACTGTACTAGCAGGGCAGGTTCTATTATTTACAACGTGCTGCTGTAAAGTTAAAGGGGGAACTCATATAGACTATCTTTACTCACCATGAAATTATAAATGGCAAAATAGCATTTAGTTCAACTATATATGGGACAAAACCGGTTTACCCTAGAAAGACTTCTATGTTAAATTTGCCAAAAATTAGTTTCTTGAAGCACAGAAGGAAGTGCTTGTGACCACACACGCAGTGTGCTCAGTCTGGTTTACTGGGAAAAGGGCTGGATTCATATTTAAATTTCTACTTCACTACTTCAGAGCTGTCTGGTCTGGGAAGGTCACTTCTGAGGCTCAGTTCCTGTCAGTAAAATGGGAACATAAGATAACCAGCTTGGTGCCTCATGTAACAGATGCCCAGTTAGCATCTACACTGGTGGTACATGGCCCCACACCAGCCTCTACTCAGACAAACCATGTCTTCACACACATTCAGTGTAGGCAGAGAAATGACTGCACCAGCTCAGTGTGTAACTCTGGTAAGATGGGACATCAGGGGCAGGAGGGCAGGGAGAGGGCAGGGAGGTTACCTGGTAAAGCAGTTCAGCAATCAATTACACTCAAACTTACATTCCAAAGAGAGCGCCTCCAAGATGTGCTGCATGATCAAAAAATTTCCATCCCAGGATCATCCCAGCTGTATCCATCGCGATGATGGCTTTTAGGGCCTAAAAGCCAGCAAGAGAAAACAGAAGTGGTTTAACTCTGATTCCTTCATGTTTGACTTAAGGGCAAGATGTCAGCCACTGTAAAAACATTCATCAACAAAACTTCATCCAGGTACTCACATTTCCTGCTGTGAAGGTGAAGAGTGGGAGGAAGATGATAGCGAGTCGCCCTTCTGGGATCTTGGTGCAGACTGCTGCAAGCACGGTCATGATTGCACCTGACTTCGAGGAAAGGAGCACGTTGGTGAGAACAGTAAAGGACATATGCAATCACAGGGTAGCTATGCCCCTAGAGGGCTGGTGTACTCTGTGTCTCTAGGGGAACACAAATCTTAAAAGCTTCCAGTTGCCAATGCACACAATATCAGGCAAAGAAGCTCCAGGCTGTCACACAGTATCTCACAGTGATCACTAAAAACCTGAACTTTTTGATTATAGAACAGTAAAATATATAATAATCATACTGTGATTATTTAATGAACTTCAAGAACAGCATTAAACATGCCACATGCAGAGCCAGGTGTGGTGATGAATGCCTTTAATCCCAAAACTCAGGAAGCAGAGGCAGGAGGATCAGTCCAAGCCAGCCTGGTCTACAAAGTGAGTTCCAGGCCAGCTGGGACTATAGGGAGACCCTGTCTCAAAAAACCCAACCCAAACCAAACCAAACCAAAATGCCCATGAAGGAAAGTTAAGAGCACTGGTTGCTCTTGCAGAGGACCCAGTTTCAGTTCCTGGTATCCATTTGGTGGCTAACAACCATCCTTAACTCCAGTTCCTGGGGATCCAATGCCATCTTCTGGCCTCCATGGGCACCGTATGTAACCAGGAGGCCACTGTATGTAACCACTGTACACTTATAAATGTGCAGGGAAAACACACACATAAAATAAAAATAAATTAGGGAATGGAGAGGTGGCCCAGTCGTAAAGAGCACGAGCTGCTTTTGCAGAGGACCCAGGTTCAGTTCCCAGGACCCACATGGCAGCTAACAACCATTTGTAACTCCAGTTAAAGGGGATCTGATATCCTCTTCTGATGTACTGCATGAAATATACATGCACTTACATACATGTAGGCAATATATGCATATGCATAAAAGTATTTTTTTAAAAAATTTTATTATTTTATGTGTATGCGTGTATTGCCTGCATGTAGGTAAGTGCACCCATGTCGTGCAATGCTGGCAGAGGACAGAAGAGGACATCAGATTCCCTGGGACTGGAGTTACAGGCAGTTGTTAGCTGCCATGTGGGTGCTGGGATTCAAACCTGGGTCTTCTTCAAGAACAACCAGTGTTCTTAACCACTGAGCCATCTCTCCAGCCCCATGCCTGAGAAAGAATGCCTCAAACTGCTCCCCAACCAGCCAGAAGGAGAGACTGGGATAGTTAATCCTTACAATTTAAATTTATAGGCTAGGTGTGGTGGCACATACCTTTAATCCCAGCACTTGGGAGGCAGAGGCAGGAGGATCTCTGTGAGTTCCAGGCCAGCCTGGTCTACATAGTGAGTTCTTCCAGGCCAGCTGGGGCTACAGGGAGACCCTGGTTCAAAAAGACCAAAAAAAAAAAAAAAAGGCTGTGAGATATTTTTCTGGAATATACAATTTAATCTTTCTTTTTCTCTTTTTCTCTCTCTTTGTCTTTTTGAGACAAGGTTTCCCTGTAGCTGGCCTGGAACTTGCTATGTAGACTAACCTGGCCTTAATCTGACAGAGATCCACCTGCCTCTGACTCCTGAGTGCTGGGATTAAAGATGTGTACAGGCCTCCAACTCTACTCTTTAAAAACAAGTGAAGGCAACAAGTTAGAAAAACAGCATAAGCCTCCCTCAAAGAAAAAATTCCAAAGCCCAGGGTTAGGCATGTGGACAAACACAACCTGGTGTCTAGCCCAAAAAAGCAGAACGGCAAGGAAACCACAATCTCAGCTGTAAACTTGGATATGGTGGTCCTATGAACTTTGGAAAGGGAATGAGCCTAAATTTTATATTCTATACTTAAGGTCAACTGTTACTGTGTATTGGCCAAGAGTTTAAACACATGGAGTTCCTGTCAAATGCTGACTTTCCTTAATAGGTTAATTACAGCATGTATGGAAATACATGCACTCATATAAGCCCTTATGATTTGTTCCCTATTGTGTGCACCCCAATGGTTCACAGCAATGTTGAAGGAATACCAGAGCCATCACAACAGTTTTTCATATTTTCCCGTAAAACTGGATGGATTGTGGTGCCCCAAGGGTATTACATCTTCAACTGGCCAGCCATACTGATAACTTATTCTGAAAGATTTGTTCTGACTGGTACTTAATATCTGCCCCAAATCCTCAGTATATACTATTTTAGGCAGAATAGATGTTAATGTCCCTAAGAATCTGAAAGGCAGAATGAACAGCAGCCTATTACTCTCTTAGCTTCAGGACTACTTTAACATCTTAGGTTTATTTTTAAGTAAAACCTATAAAAAGACTCAAATTCAAGAAGAAACCAAGTTTAAATCTCCCTGAGGGGGGGAAAGAATCCCAACAAGATTTAACTTTCCCCCCAAATGAAGCAAACACAATCTGTTAAGAGCATTAAAATTCTGTGAAATTCTTCTAAATCGTTTTGGAGGTGCAAGTGAATTTTTAATGGGAAGAGAAGTTGTCAACTCAAATAGCAAATGAAAAACGAACACAGACATTTTTTGTTGTCATAGACAGACATGATCTCCAAAATCTGTAACATAGGAGGCATTTCAATTTGTGACCCCAAGGCCACATTCACTGCTTTCCCATTCAATTTAATACTTCTGGACTCCTACAAAAAAAAGGAATATACAGGGGCTGGAGAGATGGCTCAGTGGTTAAGAACACTGGCCGCTATTGCAGAGGACCCAGATCTTGTTCTTAGCACCCACATGGAGCTAACAGCTGTCCATAACTCCAGTTTCAGGGGATCTAATGTTCTCTTCTACCTCTGTAGGCAGTGCCCAACACTGGTGCACTTACACATATGCAGGCACTCATACACATAAAATAAAAAGTATTTGAAAAACCCCATTTAATACCCTTAGTTATCAGAGAAATGCAAATTAAAACTGCTTTGTGATCCCATGTCATGCTAGTCAGGATGGTGATCATTAAAAACAATTTCAAATGCTGGTGAGGATGTGGACAAAAAGGAACTCTCATACACAGCTGGTGTGAATCTAAACAGGCAACGCAACTATGAAAATCAGTATAGAGGTTTCTTAAAAACTAAAAACAGAACATATGACCCAGTTATATCATTCTTTAGTATAAACTGAAATCAACATACTACATGTATACATACATGTGTACTAATGCACTATTCACAACAGTAAGGAAATGGAACCAGTCAGTATGTCTAGCAAATGAATCAGGTAAAGAAATGTGGTACTACACACAATGAAATTTTATTCAGCTGGAAAAAATTTGAAATCATGACATTTGCCAGAAAGTGGGTGGAACTAGAAATTGTTATGCTCAGCAAAACAAGCCAACCTCGGAGAGACAAATACTGCATGTTTTTGCACATATGGAGAAACTCCATTTATGACATAGATGATAAATAGGTAGATGAGATAAATAATAGGGGGGTTATGAAACTAGAAAGTGGTCCATGAGGGGGAGAAGGGAGGAAGAGAACTTGAGGGAGGGGAGGGAGAAAAGGGCGATGGAATAAATATGTGACATAAAAGCAAAAGAGAGGGCTATTTTGGGGAGGCCAGCAGAAGGGGAAAAAGAACAGGGGTGGGAGGGAGTGGGAAGGAGGAGAGATTAAAACAAAACATAAATGGTATGTATGAAACTCCCATATCAAAATCCATTACTTTGTATGTGCGCTTTTTATTTTTATTTATTTATTTATTTATTTTTGGGTCTTCTTGAGACAGGTCTTCCTGTAGCCCCAGCTGGCCTAGAACCCTCTATGTGGACCAGGCTGGCCTCGACTTCAGAGACCTGCCTGCCTCTGCATCCTGGGTGCTGGGACTAAAGGTACACATGTGTATGTGCACTCTTTAAAGAATTATTCTATGTGTATGAATGTCTCCCTGTATGAACACTAAGTACACCTATGTGTGCAATGCCCATGAAGACCAAAAGAGGGTGCTGGGAGTCCCTGGAACTGGAGTTACAGATGGTTGTTAGCTACCATGTGGATGGCTGAGAACTAAATCTGGGTGCTCTACAAGAGAACTGAGCCATCTCTCCAGCCCTGAGGGTGTAGTTTTTAAAGAAATACTACATAAAGAATTCCATGTGCTTAGAATTCTGCCATTAAACTCAAAAGAAAATACGCTAATTTTTTTTCTTATGCACCAGAACATAACCTCCTGAGGGTGGGAACTGTAATCAGCCCACTCAGTGTCCATATGCAGGTACAGTGTCTACCTAGTAAACACTGACTCAACAGGAGGGTGTATACCAGATTCAAATCTGTAATTGTAATTTTCTTTTTCTTTTTTGTCTTTTTGAAAGGGTCTCCCTGTAGCCCCAGCTGACCTGAATGCATTATGTAAACCAGGCTGGCCTTGAACTCACAAAGATCCACTTGCCTCTGCCTCCCAAGTGCTGGGACTAAAGGCGTGCACCACCACGCCCGGCCAATGTAATTGTAATTTTCTAATGCTAGTGCAGGTTCTTTGCTTTATGGGCACTGTTCTGACTCACGGCTCTGACACACTCACCTCAATATGGACTCTATTCCAGTAAGTACACTCAAATGGCCAACAGTTAGAAGCTACAGCCTGGATCCATGATGGCTCAGTAAGTTATGACACTTGCTACCCAGTCTCAAGATCTGAGTGCAATCCCTGGAACTAACATGGTAGAAAAAGAATTCACTCCTCAAGTTGTCCTCTGACTACCACACACACACCCTGGAGGGTGCCCACACACAATAACTAAATGTAAAAAGGGCTAGAGAGATGGCTCAGCGGTTAATAGCACTGGCTGCTCTTGCAGGGGACCTGGGTTTGGGTCTTAGCGCCCACACGGCAACTAACAAGTCCAGCTCCAGGGAATCCAATTCTG
The DNA here is from genome assembly GCF_000622305.1 of Nannospalax galili. Taxonomy (NCBI): domain Eukaryota; kingdom Metazoa; phylum Chordata; class Mammalia; order Rodentia; family Spalacidae; genus Nannospalax; species Nannospalax galili. Next base: position 189,971 of record NW_008336851.1, on the reverse strand, counting down.
GCATTCTCAGCATTGCATGCATGGGTGCATTTACACACATGCAGGTGAAGCACTTATACACAAAAAAATAATAAAAGTAAATAAATGCAAAAAAGAAAGTTATAGCCTGAAGATTAGTTTTAATTCTAAGTCAGACATGGATAAGTCAAAAGAATGATTTGAATATTAATTTACTGGTTTTGATCATTACACTGCAGCTCTGTAAGACCTAAGTTATCAGCAGGGTGAAGAGTAAATGGAAGCTATAGGAATTTTGTAGCTTTCTTATAAGCATATAATTATTTCAAAATGAATTTTTAAATTGTTAGGACAATATTTATATTAAAAATACTTACTGCACCAAGTGAAGGTCCATATCGTCCCGTGGCAACTTTACACACATAACTGACAAAATTGGAAATAACACCTATGAAATAAGTCACATTTCAACAATTTAAATATTAAAAATGGTTTCTTTCTTTGTTGTTTTATTTTGGAGTTGCTGGGGACTGAACACAGGGCCTCAGGCATACTAGCCAAGTGCTCTACCATTGAGTTACACTTCTAGTCCTTCATTTTTTAAGGCTCCACTCCATAGTTTCCACTCCATACAGTTTAGTAGCTTCTGGTTTCCTTTTCTTTTAACTCACTATGTAGACCAGGCTGGCCTTGAACTCACAGAGATCTGCCTGCCTCTGCCTCCCAAGTGCTGGGAGTGCGCCACCATGCCTGGTGCTCCTTTTTAAATGGTGTCTTGCTATGTAACCCAGGCTGGCCTTAAACTTGCTATCCTCCTGCCTCAGCCTCCCAAGTGTTGGCCTTACAGGCTATGCTTAGCAATAGTGAAAGTATTCTATTTGGATCAATCTAAGGATGCCACTGCCTAATACTTCATCTAGTTTGGACCTACCACATGAGCTACTGAGTAACATAAGGTCATTCATTTTGCCTCTCAGCTGTCATTTTCCTTATCTATAATGTGGACAAAAAGAGAATAGTGGCCGAATTCATCAGCTACTACCTCAGAATCCTCTGGGCTGACCTCCAGACAAGGTAAATCTGAATTTCTAGGCATCAGGTGGTTCATTAGGTCTCCCTGGTTTTAATGTCATTTGACTCCTTATCATTTTAAAAAACAACTTCCTATGGAACTTGAATTAATAGCTTCTAAAACATGACCTTTATACCTACAACATAACTAGCACTTGAAGAACTAAGCCAGACATGGTGGCAGATGCCTGGAATTACCAGCATCTGGGAGGCTGAGGCAGGAGAATCAATAGTTTTAAGGCCAGCCTGGGCTATATCAAGAGATCCAGGCTGGGCATGGTGGCACATGCCTTTGGTCTCAGCACTCAGGAGGCAGAGACAGGTGGAACTCTGTGAGTCTGAAGCCAGCCTGTCTTCATAGCGAGTTCCAGGACAGCTGGAGCTATAGGGAGACCCTGTCTCAAAAAGACCAAAAAAAGGGGCTGGAGAGATAGCTCAGCAGTTAAAAGCACTGACTGCTCTTGCACAGGACCCAGACTCGATTCCCAGCACCCACATGGCAGCTACGAACTGTCTTCAACTCCAGTTCCAGGGGAATCCAAAGCCCTCTTCTGACCCCCGTGGTATTACACTACATGGGTACACTCACATACATGCAGGCAATACACTCATACACATAAAATAAAAACAATAAATATTAAAAAAGGCCAAAAAAAAAAAATTGTTCCAGGTCAGCCACCATGCCTGGTTTACGCAATGCTGAAGACTGGACCCTGCGCTTCATGCATGCTAGGCCAGCTCTCCACCAACTGAGTTATATTCAGAGTCCCAAATATGAATCTTTTTTTTTTTTCCAGTCTTTTTGAGCCAGGGTCTCCCTGTAGCCCCAGCTGGCCTGGAACTCACAGAGATCCACCTGTTCCAGCCTCCCAAGTGCTGGGATCAAAGGCGTGCACCACCACGCCTGGCCCAAATACATTATTCTTAACAATCTCACAAATAGCTCTGATCCAAAGCTTTCTAGCAAACTGAACATGTTGCGAAAATGAACCAGATGCCTGAGATAGCTTGAAAGTCTAGAAATCATTATAATCCATAAGATTAATGATTTAGTTCTGGTGGGCCTGAACTAAAGAAATCAAGGTGCAGTAAGATAAAAATAATATGCGTAAATTCCACTCTTTCCTTGGAGCCCTGCATAGCTAATTTGAAACCAAGCAAACCCAAATAACTCATGGCAATTTACCACAGAAGAAGCAGGGAAGGAATAGTTCCACTTCCCTTGACACCCCACTCTACGCACAGCTTGAAAACCAAGTCTACCCTGAGCACTTACTGGGTGTAGCTGTTGCTGTAATCATCTAGCCCTTCGGCAGATACATGTTTATAATTTCAAACATTCTCAGATTAAAGCTTATTACCTGCAGATAGGTATACTGCCACGAACTGCTCTTGACCCAGAATGTTCACTATGCTGGAGGAAAAGCTCCACAAAACATACATATTTGCTGCCATGTGAAATAAGGAGAAATGACTGAATGTTGACAGCAACATTGGAGAACAAAGAACCTCTACAAGAGAAAGAAAACAGTCTGGTAATTGTGGAACACAAGGCCATTCAAATTTATTATAGGCTTGGCTTACTATTGTCATTAAATCAAATGTAAGAACTCAAAACGGATGGGTTTAACAGCATTCTTTAACGGGGTAAAAAAAAAAATCACCCCAATAAACCTGTTTCTACTTAGTAAGCAATCAATTAAAATTCTCAGTTCAATAAAAGAAACTTGTCCTTATGGCTAAAGTTAGAAACAGAGCGAGCCAATTATTTCAATTACAGGCACAAAGCTGCATATAATACTATCCTCAAAGAATCAGCCTATAGTGGCTACAGGTCGTCATTTGTTGAAAAAGAAAACAACCTAGGAGAGGTAAGTACCTTTTAGGTACCCGGGGGTTAAAGCAGAGGAGAGAGGTCCTGTCCTCAAGGAGATGGTAGTCTTTTCCTCTACACTTTGCTTATAATTACTGGTAAGTAACTTTTTTTTTGGTCATTTTGAAACAGGGTTTCCCTGTAGCCCCAGCTGGCCTTGAACTCAGAGATCCACCTGCCTCTGCCTCCCAAGTGCTGGGGGACTACAGGCGTACACCACCATGCCTGGTGTAACTCTTTTTGTTAGCATTCCAGTTACCATAAAGCATATTTTTCATATTACTTCACATCAAAATAAATTTGAGTTAGACTTACTTGACGCTGGATTGGATGTAAAATATCTCAGCATTGTTCGATGTAGTGATGGTACCCTCCATAAGCAGAATACAAGGATGTTTGCAGCTATGATACCTATAGAATAAAATTTAGGAAGGTTCAAAATTAAGGGCAAAGAAGGTCTAATCTCAAGTCTACCTGAAGATTTTCTGCCAGTTATATAAGTATACTATGTTTTTGGTGAGGGGATAGTGAGCTAAGGAAAGCAAATAAAATTGATGCCTTTAAGCTGAGCGTGGTGGCGCACGCCTTTGATCCCAGCTTTCGGGAGGCAAGACAGGTGGGTCTCTGTGAGTTCCAGGCCAGCCTGGTCTACATAGTGAGTTCCAGGCCAGCTGGTGCTACTGGGAGACCCTGTCTCAAAAAAGACAACAAAAAAAATGATGCTTTTAAAGTGTCAAATTTGTCAAAGGGTGGGAAACTAGATTTGTGGAAAACTGCAAATGTTCTAGGAACTAGCTTGCCATATTTATTTATTTATATATTTATTTATTTATTTATTTATTTATTTATTTAGTTATTTGTGTCTTTTTGAGACAGGGTCTCCCTGTAGCCACAGTTAGCCTGGATTCACTATGGAGATCAGGCTGGCCACAAACTCACAGAGATCTGCCTGCCAAGTGATGAGTCAAAGGCGCACACCACCATTCCCGGCTTCATCCAGCTTTTTAAAAGATTTTATATTTTATGTGTTTGAATGTTTTGCCTGCATATAAGTGTACCATGTGTATGTAATGCCTGCAGAGGCCAGAAGAGGGCATTGGATCACTTGAAAATGGAATTAAAGATGGGTGTTAGCTACTATTTGGGTGTTGGAAAGTGAATCTAGGTCCTCTGGAAGATAAGTGCTCTCACCTGCTGACCCATCTCTCCAACACTCACCTAGCTTATTATGGCTTTTTCTGTGGGTTCTGAAGACTGAACTCATCATTGGGCTTGTGAGGCAAGCACTTTACCCACTGGGTCATCTCCCGAGCCCAGGAAGTTTCTTCACCCAGGTTAATATTTTACTCCTTCAGAATTTACTCTTCTCAGTAAATAATCAGATCCATAATTATTGTTTGGTAATGGTCAACCCAGAAACAGAAGTAATGTACAGTATTAGGCTCTTTGTTTTAGAGTAGAAAAGTTAACAGGACATCTTTGTCTGAATACCTTAAGAAAACATCTACGGATTACTAGTGCAGGTGAAAGTCCCGATGTTTGAGAAAACACTCACTGGATAACTGAGGTGTATCTGAATCTAAATGAATTTTGTAACTTCTTTTAAAACATGTTTACTAGTGAGAATTAGATACCCCCTCCCCGCTGTTTCTGTTATATGAACTATCAATTGAGCAGTTTATTTAATTATAGAATTAACTAGTTGCAATGTCAGGATAAATTATTTTTGAAAACTACAAACTAATTTTTAGCATTAAAAACCTCTCTGTGCTGGATATGGTGGCATACACCTTTAATTCCAGCACTTGGGAGGCAGAGGCAGGCAGATCTCTTTGAGTTTGAGGCCAGCCTGGTCTATAGAGTACTGAGTTCCAGGTCAGCTGGGACTACAGGAGATCCTGTCTCAAAAAGACCAAAACCAAACAAAAAACAGCAACAAAAAATCCCAAAGCCACACCTCTCTGCACATAGTAGGCATAAATCTATTTGTTGAATTAAAGGAATTTAAACATTTATGTAGTTTTCCATTCTCTTTAAACAACAGATATTTTCAACTTCTTCAGTACAGTAGGGACAGATTTCTTAGGTAAGATGATTGTCTTTAGAAGGTAGTCTTTGTACGGCAGGCACAATGGTGCACACTTGTAATCTCAACATTTGTAAGGTGGAGGCAGGAGGATTAGAAAGGAGTTCAAGGCCATCCTCAGCTGTAGGATAGGTAGCCTGTCTGGGCTACATGAGACTTTACAAAACAAAACAACAAAAAAACCACTCTGTAGAGTCCCTTCTCAAATTCTCCTAAAAAAGGAGGAACATTTTCCAATTCATTCTACGTAATCAGTATTTCTTTAATATCAACCAAAGATGGGGAAGAAAACTAAACAGAAAGCGACTTAAAGGAGTATGGGTTATTTTGGTTTACAGTTTGAGGATACAGTCCATCATGGCAGGAAGACACGATGGTAGGTTGGGAGGTAGGTGCTCACATTGAGTCTGCAGTAGAGATAAATTCTAGTACTCAGATTACTTTCTCTTTTCTTCCCTTTTTAATCCAGTTCAGGACCTTAACTCACAGATGATGTTGCCCATATTCAGGGTGGGTCTTCCCATTTTAGGATTAAATGCATAATCTTGTTAAGTACAATAAAAACCATGAAACTGAATGCCTTTAAGTGATTAATTAAATTTCCTTTTTAACAAATGTCATGAACTGATTCAGAAAGAATTTCTTGATTCAGTGACCTTTTGTTGATCTTTAATCATAACAGAAATACAAGCTCTTTTTCTCCTTTCCTATAACTAAGATTTACAATCCCACTTCAATACCTAAGCAGAGCATCGAGTTCTAGGGTGAGCTTACTCACCCCTTCATGGCTTCTCTAACTGAAGGGGCTGCCAATTGTCTCCAACCTGACAATCCAGACAGTGACAAACATGAATGTCCATACTTGCCAAAGAATCAAACTTAGGCTTGGTGCTGGGCATGGTAGCGCATGCCTTTAATCCCAGCACATAGGTGGCAGAGGCAAGCCGATCTCTGAGTTCTGGTCCAGCCTGGTCTACATAGCGAGTTTCAGGTCTGCTGGGGATACAGGGAGACCCTGACTCAAAAAGACCCCCCCCCAAAAAAAAATAATAAAATAAACTTAAGGCTTGGTGAGAGGCAGAAAGGTTTAGAAGTCAACCTGGTAATCTCACTTAGTAGCTAAGTAATATGAACTCAAGAGGATCCAGAGAAATCCTTCTTCCATCCTACAACTAGGATGGTAGAAAAAGTATAAAATTAAGACAGGAAAGTAAGTAGAAACTCGATTAAGAGAGGCAAAGCCTACTCAAGTGACCAGCTTCTTCTAGAAGGCTCCCAGTCCTAAAGGTTCCATAGCTTTCCCTAACAGTGCCACCTGCTGGGGACCAAGCGTTCAAACACATGAGCCCTTAAGGGATACTGCACATTCCATCACACCTGGCAAAAGCCTAACAGGCTCCCGTAAAAGCTGGGAAGACAGGAGAGAGTCTTTTGGGGGGCTGTTTAGGTTCCCTCACTGATAGGCTGAAAAGCCTGAGCAGAAATGAGAAAGTAGCTCAAATGTAAAAGTATAAGGGTCAAGTGTAACTCTGAAGAACACACTTTAGGCTCCTCTTTCATCCCATAAATACCAAGGAAGTATATAAAAACTTGTTTTCTAGGCTGAGGGGATGGCTTAGTTAAGTGTTTGTTGTGCAGACCATGAGTATCTGAGTTGAATTCTCAGTATCCAAGTAAAAAAAGTAGCATAAGGAACTCTGTGAGTCAAGGCCAGCCTTATCTATATAGTTGTCTAAATAGTGAAGTTCCATCCAGATATGGTGGCATACACCTGTAGTAGCACTTGGGAGGCAGAGGCAGGAGGATCTCTGTGAGTTCAAGGCCAGCCTGGTCTACATAGAGATCCGGGTCAGCTGGGGCTACAGGGGGACCCTGTCTCAAAAAAAGACCAAAAAATATAAAATACATAGTGAATGCCAGGCCAGCTGGGGCTACAGGGGGACCCTGTCGCAGCATAAAAGGGTGGTGGTACACACCTGTGATCCCAGTGTGGAGCGATGGAACAGTGGTTAGGAGCACTTGGTACTCTTGGAGAAGACCCAGTTTCGGTTCCCAGCACCCACATGGTAGCTAACAACCACCTGTAACTCCAGTTCCGGGGGATCCAATGTCCTCTTCTGGCCTCCACAGGTATTGCATGACATGGGTGTACTTACTCATACACATAGAACAAATATGTCTTTTTGTTGATTATTTTTTGAGTCTCCCTAGTCACAGCCCTCCCAAGGGCTGGGATTAAAGGTGTACGCTACCATGACTGGCACAAAAAATAAATATTATAAAAAAAAGGGAGCGCAATGAAGGTAGATGCTCAGTGTCAACCACTGGCCTCCCCACACACATGCACACACACACCTCCACATTTACAAACATCTTTTTTCTGAGAAACTTGAAGTCTTATGAGGTATTTCTGTGTAACAAGACCAAAAAAATTCCAAAGCCAGGTGTGGCTCATGTTTATGATTCCAGCACTTGGGACACAGAGGTAGAAGTAACAGGACTGCTCCAAGCTCAAAGCCAACCTGGTCTACATAGTGATTCTAGGCCAGCCAGGGCTACATAGTGAGACTCTCCCCTTTTAAAATATTTTATTATTTTTATCTTATGTTTATGCATGTATTGCCCGCATGTAGGTGAGTGCACCTGTGTCATGCAATGCCTGCGAAGGACCGAAGAGGTTGTTGGATCCCCTAGAACTGGAGTTACAGTTGTTAGCTGTCATGTGGGTGCTGGGATTCAAACGCAAATCTTCTGCAATAACAGTCAGTGTTCTTAACCGCTGAGCCATCTCTCCAGTCCCTACCCCTTTAAAAGACACATTCCAAAACCAAGAAATAAATAATTAAAAAATTATTTTTGAGAACGGTTTAAGACAGAATAATAAAGAAAGACTCCAAACCAAACATCAGCTATAAGGAAGGGTAGTTCGTCACCTGATATTGGCTCTACCTCTGGAACACAATGTAAGGAATCCTCACAGTCTGCTCTTACCTAACTCTAAAGCCTAAGAGACATGGATAAATTAGAGATATCTTCATTCTCTGAACTAGAAACCAAATAATCTATTGTCTGAACTTACTCTAAAATCCTGCTATGCAAATCTTAATAGATTCAGACATCAAGGAATGGAAGAACTTGGTTTAATAGCAAGAACCCTTTAACCCACTAGAACTCCGGGCTGCCACTCCCTAATGAACAGTACAAAGCGAAGCACAGAACAAAGCTCTGACCTCGCGCAGCTTTGAAAATCTCTAGGTCAGAGTTTGTAAACAACCTTACAACAAAAACTCCACTTCAGATCATCTATAATGACAGAAATAAAGTGGAACAGTGTATTTGTAACTCCTTACTCAGTGAGAAGCTGAGTCAACCTCACTTAGAATACAGCTTTACTTAGGACCAGTCTAAGAAGCCAAAGCAAGCAAGGCCTGCTAGATTAACTGGTACCTCTAAATCTCAGTCCAAAGTTAACTATTAAGCATCTCAGATGCTATAAAGCTAGAAAAAGTATTAGAGAAGTCTCAGGTGACAGCAAGAAGGTCAAAGATAATACTAACTAGTTCTACAATCTTATAGATGACAACCTATTTTGAAAAAAAAATCTCATTCTACTGATTCAAGGTCCCCATTCATTCACACAACAGATTTAAAAAAAAAAATTTATTTTACGTGTGTACGTGTATTGCCTGCATGTGGATAAGTGCACCCGTGTTGTTCAATGCCTGCGGAGGTCAGAAGAGGCTATCGGATTCCCTGGAACTGGAGTTATGGACAGTTGTTAGCTGCCATGTGGGTGCTGGGATTCAAACCCGGGTCTTCTGCAAGAATAACCAGTGTTCTTAACCGCTGAACCATCTCTCCAGCCCCTCACACAACAGATTTTAACTGTCAGTACTGTGTGCATGGTATGTACTAGGTGCTACAATAAAGTGGAAACTCTCACCATTATCCTCAGGATGCTTACATTTACCCACAAAGCAGTTGGTCTTATGAAATATGCACACGTGGTGTGTATCCATACATGAAGGCAAAACACACATAAAATTAAAATTTTTAAAAACAAAAGCCTATTTTTTCTGTGTTTTGCTGCATGTATGTGAAAACCTGCAGAGACCAGAAAAGGGCAAGAGATCCCCCAGAACTGATTATGGGCAACTATTAGCTGTTACGTGGGTGCTGGAAACTGAACCCCCGCCCTCTGCAAGAGCAGAAAAATGCTCATAACCATAACCACTAAGCCACCTCTCCAAGCCCCAAAATAAATCTCTCTCTCTCTTTTTTTTGGTCTTTTAGAGACAGGTCTCCCTATAGCCCCAGATGGCCTGGAACTCACTTGTAGACCAGGATGGCCTCAAACTCACAGAGATCTGCCTGTCTCTGCCTCCCAAGTGCTGGGACTAAAGGCATGTGCCACCATGCCCAGCCCCGAATATTTTAGGGGCTGGAGAGGTGGCTCAGAAATAAAAGCAACTTGCTGTTCATCCAGAGGACTGGGGTTCGGTTCCAGGCACCCACAAGGCAGCTCTGTTGCCCTATTCCAGCCTTCTCAGACACTACTTACATACTGGCGTGCAAACAGGCAATCAAAATACTTGTACAGGGGCTGAGATAGCTCAGCAGTAAAGAGCACTGGCTGCTCTTAGAGAGGACTCAGGTTTGGTTCTCAGCACCCACATGGTGGCTAACAGCCGTCCATAACTCCAGTTCCAGGGGATCTGAAGCACTCTTCTGACCTCTGCAGGCATTGCGTGACACAGGTGCACTTACAGACATGCAGGCAATATACTCATACACATAAAATTAAAAAATTTAGAAACATTTATACAAATAAAAATAAATCATTTAAAGAAAAAAAAATTAGTTTTTGGTCTTTTTGACACAGTGTTGCCCTGTAGTCTCAGCTGGCCTGGAACTCACTATATAGACCAGGCTGGCTTTGAAGTCTCAGAGATCCGTCTGCCTCTGCCTCCTGAGTGCTGGGATTAAAGGCATGATCAAAGGCCTGCACCACCACATCTGCCAAAACATCTACTTTTTTTATAACTCTCATTTTATGTGTATGAGTGTACTGTCTACATATATGTAAGTACACCTGTGTCATGCAGTGCCTGCAGAGGTCAGAAGAAGGCGTCGGATCCCCTGGAACTGGAGTTATGGATTGTTGTTAGCCACCATGTGGGTACAGGGAACCGAGCCTGAGTCCTCTGTAAGAGCAGCCAGTGCTCTTAACTGCTGAGCCATCTCTCTAACCCATAAGAAAATTATTTTATTATGAGTGTTTTGCCTGAGTATGTTAGTGTACCACATGTGTGCAATGCCCATGGAGGCCAGAAGTGGGTGTTGAGTCTCCTAGAACTGGAGGTATGGACAGTTCATAGCTGCTATGGGGGTGCTGGTTTAAACCCAGGTCCTCTGCAAAAGCAAGTGCTTTTTAACCGCTTAGCCGCTTAAAAAAAGTCTTATGCCAGGTGTGGTGGCGCTACCAGCAACCAACTGAGCAAAGTAAAGAGGTGCACAGAAAGAACCTGTGCACAGAAAGTGCTTATCAACTCCTTTAGACTCATGGTTTTGTTTTTGTATTCCAGGCTAGCCACAAACCCACTATGTAGCCTTGAACTCCTGATCCTCCTGCCTCCATCCTGAGTACTGGGATTATAGGTACGTGCCATCTTGCCTGGTTTATGCAGTGATACAGATGGAACTCAGGGTCTTGCTAAGTGAGCACACTATTAACTAAACTATATCCATTCCCAGTCCTCCTTCATCTTCTTTAATGAGAGAAGTAGTAATTATTTGTGAACTTTTTCACAAGCAGTACTATTTATTTGGTCAATATTATGCTAGAACCAAATTTTTGTTTTGAGACAGGGTCTCCCTGTAGCCCCAGCTTGCCTGGAACTCACTTGTAGACCAGGCTGGCCTTGCACTCACAGAGATGGCCTGCCTCTGCCTTCTGAGTGCTGGGATTAAAGGCATGTGCCACCATACCCGGCCGGCCCAGAACATCCTAAAAACATTATGTCATACTACTTTTTTGTTGATCTTGTCAAGATCTTTTGATTATGTCTTGCTATATATCCCAGGCTGGCCTTCAATTCTTGGTCTTCCTGCCTCCCCCTCCCAAGTACTGGGATCACAGAGGGGGCCATTCACTCCCAGCTCCACACTATTTCCTATACTATTAATTAGTATGTAGGTACATAGACACTGTCTTCTAAACCACCAGTGAGCATGGTATGAAAGCCATTGCCTGTGACATACTGTACCTTTTGGTTTGATTTCTCTCCCTTCAATGGCTAAAATGTGTAAGCTAACACAAACCTGTCACAGTCCGCTGGCCATCACTTAGGCTATTCCACCACTTGTTAATCTAAAACAGAAGGAAAATTGCATATAACTCTATGTGAAATACTTTCAGACTAAGGGGAAAGGCAAACTCTTATTTTATTTTGAGGACTAAGAACTATTTAATAAAAAGAATTCTCTTTCAAATGAAGTATTTTCTTATGCTACACAATCTTTCATAGTCCTCTGAAATACTTATGGCAGTAATCAAGAAACCTAACAACACAAACTAAACAACCATATGATGCCTTTTGTCACAACATCTGTTTCTCAGTTTTAAATTTGGAGGACCTGAAACCTCTTTAACAATATTAACTTCATACCTCTTAAACTTCACGATCCTTTATAATAATTAAGTATTCTGGAGAGACAGTTTAACTGTCCTTATAAGTGAGTGATTTCATCCAACTCTCAGTATCTTCATTTTTATTCCCACAATTTTCAATTTAACATGCTCCCATTGGAAAAGTCTTCTAACGACTTCTAATTATTAGTGGTATAAATGAATAGCTATAGAAAAAAGGCTAAACCACACACACACACAAAAATCCCAAATAATATATGCATAGGAGAGCACACACTGTTAAACTGTAAAACTGAGAATTTAATGATAAGGATGTGTTGAAAGGCATAAGACACATAAAAATAAAGTAAGCTTATCTTGTTTCCTCTCTTTGGACAGCAACAGCTACTTCTGTGTTGCATTTATTTGAAGAAGTTTATAGTACTATCTTTGCCCCCTCTGGAAAGCATGCATTTTAGAAAAAACGAAACAACAAAAGATACCTAGCAGTATTGTCAAGACTATCAAATGGGAAGCACGTAGCCATACTACAAGATACAGTCAGGTATCAAGTGATTTATTCACTAAGGTCCTATCTAGTTTTAAATTCTAACTAAGGGAACTAGAGAGATGGCTCAGCGGTCAAGGGTGTTTGCTGTGCAATCATGAATTAGGACTTGAGCTCAGATCCCAGCACCTTTGTAATAACCTCTGAGGGATATGATACCCTCTTCTGGCTTCTGCACACACATGAGCACACACTCACTCTCTTTTACTTACACACACACACACACACACACACCCCTTAAAAACACAATTCTAAGAGCTAGCTGTAGCATGTCACACCTGTAATCTCAGCATTTGACAGGTGGAGGCAGGAGGATTAAGAAATCAGAGTCATCCTTGACTACATAGTTGAATTCAAAGGATACATGAGACCCTGTTTCAAAAAACAAATGACAAAACTCAAACAGAAAAAAGAAAAAAAAAATGTAACTGGGCATTGTGGCACAGCCTGAAGTCCCCGCTATTCAAGAGGCTAAGGTGGGAGTGCTTGAGCCCAGAAGTTAGAGAGAAGCCTGGGCAACCCAGCAAAATCTTGTCTCTAAAACTGAGATAACAAATTAAAAATGAAATTCTAACAAAATATTTTGTACTAAATCTGCCAATTTTTTTTTTTTTTTTTTTGGTCTTTTTGAGACAGGGTCTCCCTGTAGCCCCAGCTGGCCTTGAACTCACAGAGATCCACCTGCCTCCCAAGTGCTGGGATTAAAGGCATGCGCCACCACGCCTGGCCAATTTTTAATGCAATAATGTTACCCTGTCTAGAAGACAAGGAGAATTCTAAAGTTTAAGAATACATGGCATTTGGGAGGCAGAGGCAGGCAGATCTCTGGGAGTTCGAGGCCAGCCTGGTCAGAAAAAAAGACCGAAAAAAATTCAGAAAAAAAAACCGAAAAAAAAAAAAAAAGAATATATAGCATAACATTAGGGCTGAAATATGACTATGGTTTGCTTTATAAGAATTCATGAAGGTGAAAGAAGGGGAACTACTTCTGGATCTGAAATTTTTACATGTTTAAAATTTCCAAATAAACAGACCCATGCTTATTGCTGTTGATCTCAGTAAGTAGGAAACTGAACCTGAATGTCCATCAACAGATAAATGCATAAAGAAAATGTGGTACATAACATACACAATGAAATTTTATTCAGCGATAAACAAAAATCAAATCACGGTATTTGTGGGGAAAATTAGTGGAATTAGTGAAATAAACCAGATTCAGAGACAAAAGAAATAAAACTATTCTAAGGCTGGTGATGTGGCTCAGCTGGTAAAGTGTGACTAACATGCACAATGTCCTGGGTACAATCTCCAGTATTATATACAACAGTGTGGTGATTCACAACTGTAATCCTAGCACTTGGAGGATGGAGGCAGGGGAGCAGAAATTCAAGGTGATTCTTGTCTACATTAACAAGTTCAAGGCAAGCCTGAACTCATATTTGAGACCCTCCCTCAAAAAAAAGAATCTAATTATGAAACTGAACTAGATTTTCATATGGCAGTTCAAGGCTAAAAAAAATTCATAGTATGTGCATGACGCTATTTCTGTAATTATAATTGTGTACGAGCTCCCAGACATGTATATATAGTGGTATGAATGGGGTTCCTAGGACTTCTCTTTCTAACTAAGAGCTCACGTTATTGCTGAGGATGGCCTCAAACACCTGGACTCAAGCCATTCCCAGATAGGAGAGGCAAGAGGTCCATGCTACCATGCCTGGTTAGGACTTTCATCTTCCATACTAAGAATTGTTTCAATTTTAATGAATGTGGATTTTATAAATTATCATCTATCATTTAACTCTTTTTCAAAAAGAAATCTATTTTGGAAATGCTACAGCTGTGAAACCAAAGAGTGCTGCATACAGGGAGTGGTGCTAGTCAGAGAGAGGGAGAGGGAGGGAGAGAGGGAGAGAGAGGGAGAGAGAGAGAGAGAGAGAGAGAGAGAGAGAGAGAGAGAGTGCATGCACGAGAGTAAAGGAGAGTGAGAGCTAAAGATTGTCATATTCAATATCTTAAAGAACCATCAAAGGGCTGGAGAGATGACTTAGCTGTTAAGAGCACTGACTGCTCTTGCAGAGGACCTGGGTTCGATTCCCAGCACCCACATGGCGGCCATGAACCATAATTAACTCCAGTTCCAGGGGAATCTGAAGCCCTCTTCTGACCTCTGTGGCCTGGCATGACATGGGTGCACTCACATACATGTAGGCAATACACTCATACACATAAAATAAAAATTAAAAAAAAAAACAAAAAACAAAACAAAAAACCAGAACTGTTAAATCTATCTAGGTATTAAAACTTCAAAACAAGGGCTGGAGAGATGGCTCCATTACCCATTTGGGGATACTCACAAGTTCCTATAACTAACTCCAGCTCCAGGGGATAGGATATCCTCTTCTGGCCTCTGTGGGTACCAACACACAAAGCTTACAGGCACATATACACGCCTTTAATCCCAGCACTTGGGAGGCATTGGCAGGTGGATCTCTGTGAATTCAAGGCCAGCCTGGTCTACACAGTGAGTCCCAAAAAAAAAAAAAAACCCTCATAAAGTGGAGTTGTATTAGAAACTGGTACTTTCTACTGTCTTCTCAAATATATTGTACTGAATAAAAGTCAGCTTGTCACCTTCTACCTGCAAGTACCATTCATTGTTCCTTTGGCATAAAGCCTCTTTAAAATGAAAGCCCATGGCTTCCTTCTCAGGCTCTTGTTGACCAGCAATGAACTGTCTCTAGGAAGTGGGAAAGTAAGGAGGACATTAATCCTCCCTCCAAAATGGAAGGAAACAGTCATCAAAAAAAAAAAAAATCGATGTTTTTATTTAGCCTGTGCAAGGACCTGAGTTCAAGCCCTAGCACTGAGGGGAAAAAGGTGCTGACCCTGGAATGACATATTAACAATGGCCTCAGTACGGTACTCAGAAAGTTTTGGCAAGTAAAAAATATAGTTTATCAAGCTGGGCTTGGTGGCACACACCTTTGATCCCAGCACTTGGGAGGCAGAGGCAGGTGGACCTCTGGGAGTTCAAGGCCAGCCTGATCTACATAGTGAGTTCCAGGACAGCTGGGGCTACAGGGAGACCCTGTCTCTTAATTCAACTGTGAACCTAGAAACTTGCACCCACTTGTGAACGAGATGTATGGTCTGGAGTGTGTTACTGAATATGTTAAAGCTGTAATTAAATGCTTCTTCTAATCATGTATTTATTAAAAAATTTTTAAA
>NW_008336851.1:169934-174486 GCF_000622305.1 Nannospalax galili | reverse complement strand
AGAAGGAAACTTCTTTTTTTTAACTCAGTTGAGAGGCTGGAAAGATGACTCATTAAGATTACCGGTTGTTCTTCCAGAAGACCAGGGTTCAGTTTCCAGCACCCACATGCAGGGTAACAACCATCCTTAACTTCCAGTTCTAGGGGATCTGATGCCCTCTTCTGGCCTCTGTGGGTATCAGGCACACACACTGTATACTTATATACATGAGGCAAAACACTCATATGTGCAAAATAAAAATAAATAATATAAAATCTTTATAAATAAATAAATAGGGGCTGGAGAGATGGCTCAGTGGTTAAGAGCACTGGCTGCTCTTACAGAGGACCCGGGTTCAGTTCCCAGCACCCACATGGCAGCTAACAATCATTCAAAACTCTCCAGTTTCAGGGGATCAGATGCCCTCTTTTGTCCTCTGTGGGCACTGCACAACAGAGATGCACTTATATACATTCAGGCAAAACACTCATACACATAAAAATAAATAATTTTAAAAAAATTGCTAAATAAATGCAAACAGTTAAGAGGCCGAGAAGACCCTCAGTTTTGACATAAAGTAACACCTGACAATCTCTCAATTTGCATCTTTCTGGCATCCCATCCTGAGCAATCGAAACATGCAACTGTGGGAAATTTTCAGAACACTCATGTCACTGAAGGGACTTTTAAAATTCACTTGATGGCTCTATCTATAAGGCATGTATATTATTAAAAATTCCTTGATTCTGTTACATAGAGCCAAGTAAAATAAGCAGAACAGTGGCCTTTAAACCATAGCAGGAACAGAATGGGGCCTTCAAACATTATTTTTTTAATGACTGTGCTGTTCTAATGCATATGGGTAGAGGGACAAAATTCCTTAAACGATGTCAAGTATAACGCATTAGTAAATATCTACAGTGATGAAAGGCCAGGAGTGAAGATGTTAAGAGTACCAACATCACATCTATAGATGGAATGCTGACATTAAATACTTTCTAGGGCCAGCAAGATGCCTCAGCAGGTAAAGGTGCAGGTCATGCAAACCAGATGACCTGAGTTTGATCTCTGGAACCCATGTTAATGTAGAAAAGAATCCACAAAAAAGCTGTCCTCTGACCTCTGGTGTTTACGTCTGCCTGTACACCATAATAAAATAAAAGTTTAAGAGAAAAAAGAATACTTTCTAAATAACCACACTTCAAATATAATATTTGATTAACTAGAATAAAGAAAACAATGCTTTGAGGCTGGAGAGATGGCTCAGCAGTTAAGAGCACTGATTGCTCTTGCAGAGTATCTAGGTTCAACTCCCAGCACCAACATGGCAGCTAACAACCATCAGTAACTCCAGGTCCAAGGGAATCCAAGGCATTCTTCTGCCTTTGTGAGCACTCTGCATACATGTGGTACACTTACATGAATGCAGGCAAAACATTCATACACATGTACACATAAAATAATTTTAAAAGCAATGTTTATAAGGTTGGGTGTGGTGGCTCCACCTTTAATCCCAGCAGAGGAAGGCGGATCTCTGAGTTCAAGGGCAGCCTGATCTACATAGTGCATTCCAGGTCAGCTGGGGCTACTGGGAGACCCTGTCTCAAAAAAAAAAAAAAAAAAAAAAACCAAAGCAATGTTTATCCCTACCTCCTTTCTGAAGTCTCCTTCTTTCTGTGGTCTTATGCTATCCAACCAGTCAGCTTTTATTCCATCGAAGTAACTCTGGACCCTGGATTTCAGTGATTCATATTGCCAAATAGCAGCTGATCCAAATGCACAGCCTGTAAACTATGTATTTAAAAATAATTTAAAATCAAGCTATGTATTTATTTCCACAACAGTATGTCACCTAGCATAGTAAAATCTATTGTGTTCTATTTTGTTAATGTCATGTATCCTTTTTTTTCTTTTTTTTGAGACAGGGTCTCCCTGAGCCCCAGCTATCCTGGAACTCACTATGTAGACCAAGCTGGCCTTGAACTCACAGACATCTGCCTGCCTCTGCACTGGGACTAAAGGTGTGCACCACCACTGCAATGTCATGTATCCTAAGGCCTATTTCTTGCAACAAACCTCCAGATGAAAATCAAAATACCAACTTGGTGCCACTTAAAATGCTATACCAAATAAAACGCCCATAAATTTCTTCCTCAAGGGTTGTATAACTGGGCCAGATTCCCAAAGCAATTATTCAATTCATTTCAATCACAATTCATGTACCGGTCCCTGCCATCTGTTCTTACTCTAAAGGAACCCAACCAGGGCAGTAGCAGCAGGGCAATACCAGTGATGTGAACTCTTACCCCAACAGTAAAAAAAAAAGGTTTCACAAGAGTCCTTATAGGGTAGGGAGAAGGATAAAAGACTGTCTCTTCTACAGGAGGGATCAAAGCGCTTCTTTTATATGATTCACCACTTGATCCTGTATCTGGTCTTCGAGGTTCAACCTTCCTTGGAGCTTTTCTGAATCCACATTTTTGCTGAATAAAGAAGTTAAACCTGCAGGGGAAGGGAAGTAGATACCAGGTTAGAAATAGGGGCATTCTACAAAGAGCAACTTCTATGAGCCTCCACTCAGCCTGAGTCATCACCATTTCTTTATTCTCTCCACAGTCCAAGAGCCAAGATTCCAAATTCCAAGTAGGGTAGAGTCACATTTAATTCTTCTGGGAAAAATGATTTACAAACTACAGTAACTTCAGAGTACCGGGCTATTACTTTGTAATAATCAGCAAAATAATGTGTCTATTCCCCATACATTCTGTTGTCTTATTAAAAACTACCTAATTTTGGTTTTTGTTTTGAGACAGGGTTCCCCTGTAGTACCATCTGACCTAGAACTTGCCACATAGACCAGGTTGGCCTTGACCTCAGAGACCCCCTGCCTCTGCTTCCTGAGTTCTGGGATTAAAGTCATGTCTGGCTAAGACTACTTAAGTTTAAAATTTTTTTTCAGAGCTGAGGACCGAACCCAGGGCCTTATGCTTGCTAGGTAAGTGCTCTACCACTGAACTAAATCCCCAACCTGTTTCTTTCTTTTTTTTAAAAAATTAATTATATGTGTGCACACGTGTGCACCCATGGCATGCTCGTGGAAGTCGGAGGACAACTTGTGGGACTCAGTTCTCTTTTCTACCAAGTGGGTCCATAACTATCAGCTTCAATTAGTATAGAATGACTTTATTTTGCTTAAAGTTTGGTCAAGTTTCAGAAAAAACATTTAAATGTATTATCTTTACCACTATTTCCTTTGATAAATACTGACCATTATAAAGCGATGGACTCCTCTTCTCATTTAGGGACACGGAGCAAAACCTGTGATAGGGGTCTTGTTGCTTTCTCAAAACATCTAACACTATTGATCATACCTCCCAGTCTCAGCTTCTCTAAGACCCCATGCTCTATTCTTCAAATTCATTTTTTAACTCTGATAGTTCTATTACGCCTTAATGGTAGATACATGCTCAGAGGCTCCAAGAGTTCCTTTACTCCACGCAAACTCAACCCATGTAAGTTGCTTAAAAAAATTTGGGGGGGGGGTGCTGAAGAGATAGCTCAGCGGTTAAGAATACTGGTTGTTCTTGCAGAAGACCCAGGATAGAATCCCAGCACCCACATGGCAGCTAACAACTGTCCATGACTCCAGTCCCAGGGGATCTGAAAGCCTCTTCTGACCTTCAAGGGCATTGAACGACATGGGTGCACTTAACCTACATGCAGGCAATACACACATATACATAAAATAAAAGCCCCAAAAAATTTTTTTTGATTTATTTATATTTTATGTGTATGAATGTTTTGCCTACATGTATGGATGTGCACCACATGTGTGCAGTACTCTTGGAGTCAGGAGAAGGCATCAGATCCCCTGGAACTGGAGTTACAGGCAGTTGGTAGCCACCATGTGAGTGGGTGGAAACTCAATCTGGGATCTCTGAAAGAGTAGGAAGCGCTCTGAACATGAGCCATCTCTCCAGCCCCTGAGGTTAAGTTCCTTTTTTTTCTTTTTTTGAAGAATGAATTTTATTTACATTACTAGTAGACCCTCACTGCTCTAGGTACTCTGAAATATAGTTATTTCACCAATGACAGGAAAAAATATCTTCTAGTATTTGTTTGAATAGTTGTAACTACATTGCTTAGTTATGGGACTGGAGAGATGGCTCAGTGGTTAAGAACACCAGTTGTTCTTGCAGAAGACCCAAGTTTGAATCCCAGCACCCACATGACAGCTAACAACTATTAACCACTGCTCTAGGTACTCTGAAATATAGTTATTTCACCAATGACAGGAAAAAATATCTTCTAGTATTTGTTTGAATAGTTGTAACTACATTGCTTAGTTATGGGACTGGAGAGATGGCTCAGTGGTTAAGAACACCAGTTGTTCTTGCAGAAGACCCAAGTTTGAATCCCAGCACCCACATGACAGCTAACAACTATTAACTTCCAGGGGATCCGATGGCCTCTTCTGTCCTCCGAGGGCATTGTATGACACGGGTGCACTTACCTACATGCAGGTAATACATTCATACAATAAAATAAAAAATATAAATATTAAAAAATTAAA
>NW_008336851.1:167615-169911 GCF_000622305.1 Nannospalax galili | reverse complement strand
AAAATTAAAAAAATTGCTTATAGTATGAAAAGCCTTAAATGAATCTTGAAATAAAAAATATGTATATACATTACCCTGATGCCTATATATCTAACAACAAATTTTCTTGATTTCTATTTCTCATAAAAATAAAGGAAATATATTGCAAATATTTTTCTTTATAGACAACTTCAGTTAGAAAACAATAGTTTAGTGAAAACAAAACAATGGTTCACGTGAGTGTACTGATACGGAGGCAAGAGAAGTATTCAAAACTTGACAGGTAGCACGCTGCCAAAACAGCTCACTGTACCCTCAGTGACACTTCTGATAGGCACTAGCTAGATTTTTCACACATTTCAGTTTATCTTATATATTTTATCTTATGTTCAAGAGAAATACACTCATACTGAGTTGTAGTTAAGAGCGCCTTCTTTGGCTTGTCAAATGTAGCCTTTTGATTTGATGACTCCCCTGCTTTTCACAATGACTGAGTATCTCAGCAGCCACAGTGGTACCCATTCCTGTGCTTGAATGTCAGGGATGCTCTCCTGCAGAGCTTCTTGGAAACTTGCCTCCAAAAGCAGTTCTTTTGGATCATTATGAGTCAGTAGCTGTATGTCAAACTGTTTAGCAAATGCAGCCAGATCTGGTGACATCACACAGCAGGAGGCAAGATTAACTTGATAACTATATGGTTTTACCTGTGCCCACTGATACAGCTGCTCCAACTGTGTTTGGTCTAGGTCAGAGGTACCTATAGCAACAATTTTCTTGCTTGGAACTAAGTTTTATAATTCCTCACAGTAAGGCTGTAAATGCTCCCAGGAAAGATTAACTCCATCTTCAATAGGAGGTGAAGCAATGATCACAGAGTCCAGCTGTGCAACCCCAAGGACAGAACAGGCCATGTCAACTGCACTTCTAGTTGATGATGCAGAATTTGATCCTACAATGAACAGTTGTGCAAAAACTTTCATTTCTTATCTCTCATCAGGATTTATCTTTTCTACTGCATGGGATACAGTGCATTCCAAGACAGCTGGAAACTCCCTGGCCAAATCAGGGCTGATCTGGGAACTCCACTCATTCAAGGTCTTTTGGATACAATTGAAACTCCTCACTGTGAGTGGATGGGCATTTTTTCTGCAGATGGCCCCAGTTCTGCAGGTTCCTGGTCTACAGGTGCAGGGTGCTGGCCCGTGCCAGCAGCTCCCAGGTTGTGCAGCTGTTGGTGCCCATGGCAGTGGCCGCCTGAGGGGGTCCAACCCATAAGAAGTTCACATCTACTTAAAATTCTGTGAGCAGAGTGGCTTTTTAAAATTTCTATTTATTTTATGTACCAGACTGGTGGAACTAACCTTCTTGGATATTTAACAGACATACTTTGAGGCCTATACTAATTTGGTCAGAGAGACATAAAGGACAGTTTTTTCTCCTTCCCCTCCTAGGTTGACTAGTTCCAGGGGACTATGAGCATCTCTCAAAATGTCCTGTAATTGTGGTGGGTCACCTGTTCTCTTGATCAAGGAGGCCGAGGAGACCCCACCAGATGGACTTGAACCAGTGTCCAGTCTACAAAGAGGAGGGTCAACACAGAGGAATCATTTCCTCCATGCTTCTGAGTGAAGCCAGCCATGGTCGAGCAGGACCTTTGATTTACCTTCATATAGGAGGAACTGGTAAAAGAAAGGAGCCAGGGGCTCCTCCCAAGCCCATGTGACCCCTGAGGAACAGATCCTCTAATGACCTTAAGAGTAAAAATAAATTGGTTTATCTGGGCCAACTGTATGGCCTTAAACACCCAAAAGGAAAGTATAACCAAAGATTAAATAGGCCAACATAACTTCATAAGGACTCTTATGAAATTATATTGGCCCCTTTAATCTTTGGTTATAGATTCCTTTTGGATGTTTAAGACGATACATTTGGCCCAAATAAACCAATTTAGTTTTACTCATCAGGTCATTGGAGGGTCTGTTCCTCAGGGGTAACATGTGTTTGTGAGGAGCCCCTGGCTGGTTAAAACCAGTTCCATCTATGTGAAGATAAGTCAAAGGTCCTGCTTGACCATGGTTGGCTTCACTTGGAAGCATAGAAGAAATGTTTCCTCTGAGTTGACCCTCTTCTTTGTAGACTGAGCACTGGCTCAAGTCCAACTAGTGAGGTCTCCATGGCCTCCCTGAAAAAGACTCACCACAGTTACAGGACATTTTGAGAGATGCTCCATACTCCCCTGGAACTTAGTCGACCTTGGAGGGCAAGGTGCAAAAACTGTCCTTTAAGTCCCTCTGACCAGATTAGTATAGGCCTCAAA
>NW_008336851.1:151627-167598 GCF_000622305.1 Nannospalax galili | reverse complement strand
ACACAGCAGACAGTAGCAGGGATATCAGAGTATAAGGGCTCTAGTCCGGGGCGGGGAGAGGCTAAGGGAGGGTGCCATCTGGGAAGTGGGTATACAGTTGAATAAGATGGTTTGGGATGTTCTGTGTGATACACACACATACAATTTTAAAAAATGTGTTATATTGAGGAAGCATGGAAATTTACATCATGTTAGAGGTGATAAACATTACCACTGACATCTACCCGATGACTTTATAGACATACCCAGGTGCCAAGGATCCAAGTGCAACCGATTATGACTAGTAATAATCAGATACATACAGATTAGAGATGCATGCGCTAACATCACAGTGTTAGTAGCAAAAACAGTGAGTCTTTCTGCAAGAACAATATATTCTAAAATGAAATGGAGATTTTTTTTTTTTTTTTTTTTTTTTTTTTGAGAAAGGGTCGTAGCCCGTAGCCCAGCTGTCCTGGAACTCACTATGTAGACCAGGCTGGCCTTGAACTCACAGAGATCCGCCTGTGCCTCCCAAGTGCTGGGTCTACAGGTGTGCGCCACCATGCCCAGCTGGAGACAACTGTGAACCTAAAAATTTACAGCCACTTTTGAAAGAGATGTATCCTTGCTCTGGAATGTGTTAATGAATATGTTAAAGCTGTAATGAAATGCTTCTTCTAATCATGTGGTTATTAAATTAAAAAAATTTTTCTTTTAATTTCTACTTATTTTAATTTTATGTGATATGTATGAGTGTACTGCCTGCATGTAGGTCATGCATCTGTGTTGTGTAATGCCTGCAGGGGTCAGAAGAGGGCACTGGATCCCATGGAACTAGAGTTACAGATGGTTGTTGGCTGCCATGTAGGTGCTGGGAATCAAACCCAGGCCCTCTGCAAGAGCAGCCAGTGTTCTTAACTGCTGAGCCATCTCTCCAGTCCCCAGAATGTCTTTTAAACAGGTAAACAATTCAAATGTATTTCTCTAGCCCTAAGTTCAACTTTCCATACCTGTATTCCAACTGTGCATTGAATACTTCCTTCTTGGAGATGCTTCCCATTACTTTCAAGCCAACATGATCAAAGGGGAATTCATTCTCTTCCCCACACAACTTTATTTCCTGATCTCCTTATTCTTTCAGTGAGAACAGAGCTCTTTTGGTTACTGAGGTTAAAAATCTATGCCATTTTGGGGGTTAAAAAAAAATAAAAACACACACAAAAAAACAACCCTTCCCAATTAATAGGTTGAAAAGCTGTGGCTTTCTAAGTGGGTTTGACATTTTAATTTTATTTACTTACTATTATTTTTGGTCTTTTTGAGACAGGGTCTGCCTGTAGCCCCAGCTGGCTTAGAACTTACTATGTAGACCAGGCTAGCCTCTGCCTCTGCCTCCCAAGAGTGCTGGAATTAAAGGTGTGCGCCACCATGCCTGGCCTTTTTTTTTTTTTTTTTTTAAATTTTATTTTATGGTATGAGTGCATTGCCTGTATGTATGCAAGTACACTTGTGTAGTGCAATGCCTGCAGAGGTCAGAAGAGGACATGGGATCCCCTGGAACTGGATTGCTAGCTGCCATGTAGGTACTGGGATTGGAACCAGGGTTCTCTGCAAGAGCAGCCAATGCTCTTAACCACTGAGCCATCTCTCCAGCTATCTTTTTTTTTTGAGGCAGGGTCTTTCTGTAGCCACGGTTGGCCTGAACTTGCTATATAGACCACACTAGCCTCAATCTCAGAGATCCACCTGCTTCTGCCTACCAAGAGCTGTAACTAAAGGCATGCACCACCATGCCCTACTTGGGTTTGACATTTATTATTTATTTATTTATTTATTTATTTTTGGTCTTTTTGAGACAAGGCCTCCCTGCAGTCCCAGCCGACCCAGAACTTGCTATGTAGACCAAGCTGGGATTAAAGGTGTGTGCCACCATGCCTGGCATAGGTTTGACATTTTAAAAAGTTGTTTAAAAGCAAAGAAAATATGTGATAAAGATCAAATGTGGTCATTTTTCTTATTACATTTATTTTTGTGGGTGTGTGAGTACACGTGGGCCACAGAGCACTTGTGGAAATCAGAGGACAACTAGCAGGAGTCAGTTTTCTCCTTCCACCATGTGGTTCTCAGATTGCTAGGCTTGGTGACAAGTGCATTTACCAGCAGAGCCATCTCACCAGCCCTGTTTTATACATAACCTTTTATTGAAGTTTGCCAAACCTTTGTTGTAGATTATGCCCAAATCCCTGGTTCATGAACCACTTTATTAAATACACTCCCTACTCTTTTAACAATTTTTTTCAGGCAGGGTCTCATGTATCCTAGTCCGGTTTCTAACTTACTATGTAGCTAAGAATGACCTTGAATTTCTAATCCTTCTGCCTCTACCTGGGATTAAGGTGTGTGCCACCATGCCAGTTTATGCTGGGCTAGAGAAGAAATATAGGGCCTTACCCAAGCTAGGCTACATCCCTAGTCCCCAATAATATTTTATTTAAATTAGAATGTTTCATTACCTATTCATGCCATATTTATATAACAAAATAATGCTAAAACAAAACCTTCTGAAGGGCTGACTCCAACCACCAAATCTTTTTTGGGGAACACTGGAAATAGAATTTACAACCAGGCAAAGTTCTCAACCACTGAGCTATATCCCAAACCCTCCTTTAAAACTATTTTGAGTTAGAATCTCACTAAATTGTCCAGTTTGGTCTTAAATTTGAACTTCCTGCCTCAGCCTCCCAAGTAGCTAGGGTTACAGGCTATCTTTGTCAGGCCCAGCTCAGTATCCTAAAATTTGCAGATATTTGGTTTGTGGAGGCACATCTTTATGACTGGTTTAAGGATAAGCACATGTCCCAAGCTAGGCCACCCCCCTCAACAAGGAAATTCAATTTTGAGATTTTTGTGATACTGAGAAACTTTTTCTGGATGTAAACCTAGTAACATAGAGCCCAAACAGCTGCAGGCAACCATTTTATAACCACAAGCAAATAGACGCTGAGAGACTAAACCCAACATTTAGTAAGCAGAAATGAAGAATGAAAATGGTGCTCTGGTGACAATGAGACCCTGGTTTATATCTCACAAGGCCAGTGCTATCGGTTACTTTTCAAAAGAACAAAACCCTAATTTCCCCTAATTGGTCAGATTTTCTAAAAGTGCTTTCAGCATACCTGGTGTGGTGGTGCACCCTTTACTCCCAGCACCTGGGCAACAGAGACAAACACTATGAGTTTTGAGGCCAGCCAGGGATACACAGTGAGGCTATAGTAAGAAGAAAAAGCTTTACCCATTCAGATGAGTACATAAGGTGGAAAAATATTTACGTGAAATAAGAAGAAAATAGAAACCAAAGCAGCATAAAAGGTAGGCCTGTCTTTCGGCTTTGCTGTTTCAGCCTTCCTAAAGTTGATAACTAGTGATTGTGAAAGAAATCGAATGTACTCAAAGTAGGATGAGACGATGATTTCCTGAATTACTAGCCAGTATGTTCAGTGTTAGTACCATTCACAACTTTAAATAGAAAACTCACATCCGTCCCCAAATTTTTAGGACAAGTGATGTGGATTCTGGACCGCAACGGCCAACCCCCAGAAGTTAGTTCCCCTTTTCATCGGTCCTCGTAGCGGGGAACACCGCGCACCCCCGACGACTGGGCCGCAGCGCCGCACTACGAGAAGCGAGAACCCAACGGGGCCAGAACCAGCGGAGGGGAAAGGAGGCACTACACGAGAAAACACGGGTGAAGAGTGCAGCTGGCGCCGCCCGCAGCCTCCGCCCGGAGGATGCGAGACGCGAGCTGAGCGAGGCGCGGAGCCGGAAAGGCGGCCATTACCTGCGTTCGAGCAGCTGCGGCGACCCGGCTGAAGGGAGCTCCCCGCAGCGGGACATGCCCGTGGGCAGCACCCACGCCTGGCCGCAGCCCCAGCCTCGCCGTACCCAACCTCGCCACGCCATCTTCCCAACCTCTGCCCCACCATGGCCCGACCTTACCAAACCCAGCCCCGGAACCAGTTCCGCGGGAAGAGAGTGCCATAGAGTGCGGAGACGCGGCTAGAACGTTATCCCCGCACCCGGCGGAAGCGGAACCAGCTCGGCCGGCCTGGCCCCCTACGTGGCAGGCTCCAACCTGCATCCTCCAGCGATGGTGGCCTGGGAAGTGTGACCGCTCTTGGCCCTCGGCAAGCACATTTCCAGTTTTAGACAAGAGTTAAAACTTCGATTGTGAGATCCCTATCCTAAAACTTCCTGACCAGTTTTGTTTTGTTTTGTTACGTCTTTTTTGAGACAGGGTCTCGCTGTAGCCCCAGCTGGCCTAAACTCGCTATGTAGACCAGGCTGGCCTTGAACTCACAGAGATTCACCTCCCGAGTGCTGGAATTAAAGGCGTGCTCGGCTTCCTTCTGATTAGTTTTTGCCTCCATCTCTCATCACCAATACATCCCCTTCCGATTTCATGTCCTCCTTTATTTCATGAACCACTAAGTCTAATTATGCTGCTCACATGCACAGTGGTATGGAACCATAGACAAGTGAACGGGCAACCTACCAGGAGCTACACCCTCAAAAATGACTTCCTCCTCCCCCCAGCAGCTCTCAACTACCAAAAGACCTTACCTAGGGGTGGGGCCTCATGAACTCCCAGTGCCATACTGGAATGTGGACTGGCTTGATTTTCTGCAAGTGTGAAGGTAACTATAGCTGTAATGAGTTCATGGGTGCAAAGCCATGCATGTCTAGAAGACAGCTTTTATCAGCGCTATTTATCTTTTGTCTCTTACATTTTCTTCCACTCCCCTCTTCTAAAATGTTCTTTGAGCCCTTGGAGGAGGATGATAGATGTCCCATTTAGGTCTGAGCACTCACACTTATTCTCAGCACTTTGGCCAGTTATGAGTCTGCAGTAACGGTTGCCCACTGCAGAAAGAAGCTTCTCTGACCAAGATTGAAAGCAGTGCGAATCTATGGGTATAACCAAAAATATTTAGAAGTCAGTTTAACAACATGTCCATTTAGCAAAACAAGTACTCAGTTGCCATATGACCTCCCCAGTCAATGACATTTGACCAGGTTTACAGTACAATCATGAATTCCCTCCTGTAGAGCAGATCTCAAATCCACTCAGAAAACCGTTGATTATCCCTACAATCTTCATGCCACTATTGCACCAGTGAGTACATATTGCCTGGCAGGTCACATTGTAGTATGCAGGGTCTAGCAATAGGTAAGACTGTTGATGACTTTTCTCCCAAAGTGGTCTGCATAGCACCGTTGGCATTTTGAAAGCCAGCAGGGAGGAGGTTTCCAGGTCACTTTCAGCATAATTTAGCTATGCCCTACAACCAAAATGTGTGGTGTCTTCAGCAATAGGGGTTTTTTGTTTGTTGGTTTGGTTTTTTTTGGTGTTTTTTTAAAGACAGGGTCTCCCTGTAAGCCCCAACAGGCTTGAACTCACTATGTAGACAAGACTGGCCTTGACATCACAGAGATTCATTTGCCTTAGGCTCTCAGGTGCTGAGATTAAAGGTGCACACAACTAGCCCTACAGTATGTCTTACCATCTAGTTATGTTGGGCAACCAAGAGCAATGGCAATAGCTTGTACTGTTTGGGGCCCTCTCTGACCAATAACTCATAAGGCAGTATCCCAGGCCTGCACTGATGTTTTCATTTAATAACTCGTGTCTTCTGGGAGAAGCATTGTCCACCCATGCAGGGTACCTTCATTTAAACTACTTTAAAAAAATATAGTTGATGCCGGGCGTGGTGGCGCACACCTTTAATCCCAGCACTTGGGAGGCAGAGGCAGGCAGGTCTCTGTGAGTTCAAGACCAGCATGGCCTACATAGTGAGTTCCAGGACAGCTGGGGCTACAGGGAGACCCTGTCTCAAAAAGACCAATGTCTCAAAAAGACCAATATAAACAAAAACCCAAACAACAAAAAATTATATATTTTAACATTTTGATTATTGGCCTTAGCCTTATAGCAGCTGTGCTATCCCTCCAGCCCGTAAAAAATTATGTATTTTTAATTGACGTCCAAAGTAGTGGGTTTCCATGAGTTTTTCATACATTCTTAGTTTTATTTAACCCACCTGCCACTCACTCTTTCCCCCAGTCCCCTGCCCCCATTCTCACTTAAACCTTTAACCTCCAGTGGCTACTGTGAATTAGAAAAGCAATGAAAATGGATATGCAAGTATCTGTGTAGTAGGAGATGCAGTCTTTTGCGTACATGCCCAGGAGAAGTTTTTAGCTTTTTGAGAAGCGTCTACATTTATTTCCACAGTGACTGCACCAGTTTACATTATCACAAACAGGATAGATATTTGGCTTTCCCCACATTCTCACCAGCACTGTTATCATCTGTGTTCTCCCTCCCCCCCCTCCCTCCCTCCCTCCTCTCTCTCTCTCTCTCTCTCTCTCTCTCTCTCTCTCTCTTTCCCACTCTCTTCCTTGCCACCCTGACTGGCCTGAAATTCACTATGTACACTAGTTCAAGCTCCCAGAGATCTGCCTGCCTTTCCCTCCCAAGTGCTAAGATTTGATTTATTTTCTTGATGATAGCCATTCTGACTGGAGTGAGACTCTCAAAGTGCTTTTAATTTGTATTCCCTTGATGGCTAATAATGTTGAACTCTTTTAAAAAGGTTTATTAGCCTTAACAAATAATTTTGTTATTTACAAGCTTAGCATAGTAATATTTAGCAATTCTTAAGTTTAGCTTTGCTTGTGTGTGTGTGTGCATATTTATGTGCGTGTGTGTGTGCGTGCGTGCATGTGTGTGTGTGTGTGTGTAGGTGTATGGGTACCAGGGCACATATGTGGAAGTCAGAGAACAATTTTTGGGAGCCAGTTCTCTCCCTCCACCATGTGGGTTCTGAGGATTGAACTCAGGTTGTCAGGTTTGGCAACAAGCACTTTATTCACTGAGCCAATTATTATTCTAGTGTGATTTATTCTTTCCTGTGGACTCATGGATGGATTTATTTTTCTCTTTAATCTGAAGGATTCCTTCTAGTATTTTCTGTAAAGCTGGCTTAGTTGTAATCATGGAAAGTTTTATTTTACTTTCAATTATGACAGATAGCTTTGCTGAGTATAGTAGTCAGGGTTATGAGTTGTCTTTTAGTACTTGAAATACATCTGTCCAGGCTTTTAAGGCTTCAATGAAGTAATATGCTGTTATTTTTATGAGCCTGTTTTTATATGTGACTTGGTATTTCTTGCCACTTTCAATTTATTTCCTTTGTGTTGTTAGTATTTTAATTATAATATGATGAGGGAAGTTCTTTTCTGGTCTTGTCTCTTTGGCATCCTAAATGTCTCCTGTATCTGGGGTAGCATCTCTTTTCCTACTTTGGGAAATTATCTGTTACAATTATTTTTAGATATTTTCTATGCCTTTAGAACATGATTCTTTTCCTTCTTCTATGCTTATTATCCATAGATTTGGTCTTTTCAGAGTGTTGGGTATATCTTGGAATTTCCACTGGTATTTTAGTCTTTGTCCTTGTTTGATTGTTCCAATTCCTCCATCTTGTTTTTAGCTCAGAGAGTCTGTCTTCTCCTTGATCCATTCCATAGACCATAGAGACTTTTTAACTGAGTCATTATGTTTTTCATTTCTAACATTTAAGACAATGTGCTTTTCTTCGGTATTTCTATATCCTTGTTGAATTGCTCTTTCAAATCTCGACTCACCTTCCTTACTTTATTCCGTTGTTTGTGTTCTTACTCTTTTTTTTAATTATTTTTATTTTACGTGCATGAGTGTATTGCCTGCGTGTATATGAGTGCACCCGTGTCATGCAATATCGTGGAGGTCAGAAGAGGGCTTTGGATTCCCCTGGAACTGGAGTTAAGGATGTTCATAGCCACCATGTGGGTGCTGGGATTCGAACCCGGGTCCTCTGCAAAAGCAGTCAGTGCTCTTAACCGCTGAGCCATCTCTCCAGCCCCAAGTTGTTTGTGTTCTTAATAAGAGTTTATTTTCCTCTTTGATTTCTTTGAACTTATAATTATTCTTTTAGTTCTGGGATTTCATTTATCTTGCACTCATTGGATGCCATTTCTGTAGGATTAGTAAATTTTGGAGGAGTTATATTATCTTGGGTGTTTCACGGTCCTTGTGTTACTGTATTGGGAATAATGCACCTGAGGTTATTTTGTTGCTTACTTTTTTTTTTGTGGTCTTTTTGAGACAGGGTCTCCCTGTAGCCCCAGCTGTCCTGGAACTCACTATGTAGACCAGGTTGGCTTTGAATTCACAGAGATCCACCTGCCTCTGCCTCCCAGGTGCTGAGATTAAAGGCATGTGCCACCACCACACCCGGCATTTAAAAAAAAAAACTCAGCTATAGTCTTTTTGCTGAAATTTTACAACTTTCATGTGGGACTTCTATGTGGTAGAGTCAAGGTGCACAGTTCAGAAAGTATTTGTTCAGTCCAGAAGCTCAGGGTGCCTGGTGCAAGTTCTGTATTATTTCCTGAGTAGAATATTAACTGAGAGAAGCGACAGCGACTGGATTTTCCCACCATGCAGATGTTGTACTAGGTAATTAACAGCAGCAACCCCTTTGACTTTAGTAACTGTGGGAGGATGAGCAACCAAGGATAGTACACAGTGTACTCTGATTTTAGTAAGATTAGGATTTGGAGGAAAATAGGGGGTAGGTGAAGATAAGGATTAATATAAAACCAACTTTCAGAAGAAAATAATTAAGGTGGGTAAGGTAGCTGGGAAGGAAAAGTTGGGATCCTGTAGCATCCACAGACTTTAAAGACTGTTAAAGCCTGGAAGGTTATCACCCTAAGGGGCTGAGCCAGGCTGCACTCTCCGGCCGTCATGCTCCCTAAGTACTGTCCTTGTTCTGCCGTCTGTCTCCTCTGCCTGTGGGTCATGCTGGACCATCTGAGCTCACTGCTCAAGCAGATGGATTACAAGAGGCAGAAACTAGCCAAAGAGATGTTTCAAGGAATTATTCTGTTCTCTGCAATCGTTGGATTTATCCACGGGTACGTGGTCAAACAGTTTGGGTAGACTGTCAAGTTATGACCCAATCTGCTTTCTCCTGTTTGCTGACACTTCCTCTGTGGCCAGTATATGGCCGACATTCCCTGAGGTGGTCACCTGTTCAAGACTCAGGCACAGAAGACGAGAAATCAGGGGAGAGAAAAATTAAGAGGCATGCTAAAAATAATTGATTGGGGGCTTTCAGGATTCTGCTTTTGTTTCCTGTGAGATGAGCTAAATTGCTTTAGTAACCAAAACATGAACTGAAAGCACCTATGTTCTTAAGTACAGCTGTGTAGAGATTTAGTTGTCTTTGTTTCATCTCTAATCCAGTTTTAATTTATGAATATTTTATACCATCTCTTCATAATCTTGTTATGGAGAACAGAAAATATGAATATGCAATGTTTCAGGCATACATAATAATGAATAAACACCTCATAACTGGCAATACATTTT
The DNA here is from genome assembly GCF_000622305.1 of Nannospalax galili. Lineage (NCBI taxonomy): Eukaryota > Metazoa > Chordata > Mammalia > Rodentia > Spalacidae > Nannospalax > Nannospalax galili. The sequence continues at coordinate 158,138 of NW_008336851.1, read as the reverse complement.
TTTTCTTTTCAATATATTTTTGTAATAGTCTCTCACTGTGTAGCCTTCTCTGCTTCCCAAAGTACTGAGACTTCAGGCATATGCTACCAAATCTGGCTGATAATCTAATTTAACTATCAAGGCTCTCCCTGTAGCCCTAGCTGGCCTGGAACTTGCTATGTAGACCAGGTTGGCTTTGAACTCACAGAGATCCACCTGCCTCTGCCTTCTGAGTGCTGGGATCAAAGGCATGCCACCACACCCAGCTAAAGCATCTTTTCTTTATTTTTCTGCAAAACTATTAAGAAAATGCCGAAGAAGTTTATGGTTGTGAAAAAACAAACAATGAGAATGAAAGAAAGAAGAAAAATCCTAGAAATGAGAAGGGGCAGGATGTGGCATGAAGGTTATAGAGGCAACCAACCTCTTTGTGATCTGATTTGGGGGAATTTATGCCTAGTACCATAAACATGATCAAATGTCCATGACTGGGGAGGTCATAGCCCCTAATAGGAACCTACTATTCTCATTTTGCTAAATGTACATGTTGTTAAACTGACTTCCAACTACTTATGTTTAGTCCTATGGATTAGTGCTGCTTTCAACCTTGGTCAGAGACTCATAACTTGTCAAGGTGCTTGAGAATAAGTAACTGTTGACTGCTCAGTCCTAAATAACTATACCGTCTACCCCAAGGCTCAGGGAACATGTTGGAAGAGGGAGTGGAAAAAAAGTAAGAGACAGAGGATGGCAGAGTACTGATAAATGGTGTCTTCTGGACATGACATAGCCATTACACTCATGAAATCACCACAGCTATGGTTACCTTCACAAGATCGCCACAAGATCAAGCCAAAACATCAGTTAACATTCCAGCATACAGCACTAATCTAACTCACTGGGTTATCAAAAAAAATTGGATATGAAGGGGAAAAGGGGACATGTAGGGAGGAGGTAAGGGAGTGGGAAGGAGGGTTGGGGTGGATGGATCAAGACATATTGTATTACATGTATGACACTGTCAAGGAATATATAAAAATATGTTTTAAAAAGAAGGTAGGGTGCTGGAGAGCACCTGCTGCTCTTGAAGAGGACCTGGGTTTGGTTCCCAGCACCAACACTAGGTAGCTTACAACCACCTATAACTTTAGTTCCAGGGCATCTGAAACCCTCTTCTGGCCTACACAAGCACATAACCCACACAATACACACATACATACATATAAATTATAAAATAAATATTTAAAAGGAGAGAGAAATGCTGAAGAAAAAACAAATCTTGGAAATGAAAAATTCAATAAGTCAAATGAAAAGCTCTGCAGAAAACCTCATCAATAGAGGAGCTCTAGCATTCAGACAGTGACAAAGATAAATTAATAAGGAAGTGTGAACACAACATTCAAGATATATGAGGTAGTGTGAAGATACAAAAAATACAAATTGTGGACATAGAAACAGAAGAATTTCACACTAAAAGAATAGAAAACATTTTAAATCATTGCAGAAAATGTCCCAAACCTAGAGAAAGATACGCCCATCCATGTAGAGGAGGTATTTACAACAGTGGATATAAGACCATAAAACTATTCTTACATTTTAGTGTGGTTATGTTGTAGTATAGTTAAACATTAAATATACCATTTCATATAGTTAGTTACTATATATGTTATAGTTAAAACACTAAATATGCAAACAAAAACCTAGTCACATAGAAAGGCAGGATTATCAGAATAATAGATTTCTTGGCAGAAACTTTAAAAGCCAAGAGAGCGTGGAATGATATTTTTCAGTTCTGAAAGACAACTGCCAACCCAGATTACTATACTCAAAACCATCTGTCATGATTGAAGTGTTGAATAAACAAGGAGAGAAAAAAAAAAACTTTCCATGATAAAACAGGCAAAAGGAATTCATGACTACTAAGTCAGTTCTAGTCTACTTTTCAGGCTGAAATGAGAGATAAACATATTCATGATGCTACAGGAAAGAAAAACCATCTTTGAACCATAAAGCAAATGAGGAATAGGAAAATACAACAAAATGACAGGAACTAATAGACATTTCAACAACAGCTCGGAATTTTATTTTTAAAATGTTATTTTTATTTATTTTTTTTTTAAGACAGGGTCTTCCTGTAGCTCCAGCTGGCCTGGAACTATGTAAGACTGGACTGGCCTCAAACTCAGAGAGATCTGCCTGCCTCTGCCTGGAATTAAAGGCATGCACCACCACCATCGGCAACCATTTATTTATTTTTAAGACACTCTCATGATATAGTCCTGGGTGGCCTGGGACTTGGTATGTAGACCAGGCTGGCCTCAAACTCACAGAGGTCTGACTGCCTCTGGCTTCATAGTGCTAGTATTAAAGGTGTGTGATACAGGCCCAATATCTCTGAATATTAATGGTCTCAATTCCCCAATCAAAAGACACAGATTAGCAGACTATAGTACAAAACAGGATCATGGGGCTGGAGAGATGTCTCAGCAGTAAAAGCACTAGTTTCTCTTGCAAAGAACCTGGGTTTGATTCCCAGCATCTACCTGGCAGCTAACAAATGTCTGTAACTCCAGTTCTGGGGGAATCTGATGCCCTCTCCTTACCTCAGCAGGCATTGCAGGACACTGGTGCACTTACATACATGCAGGCAATACATTCATACACATAAAAATAATTTAACCGCCCCCCAAACCCAAACAGGGTCAGAGCTAGAGATGGCTCAGCAGTTAAGAGTACTTGCTGCTCTTGCAGAAGACGGGTTCAGTTCCCAGCACCCACATGATGGCTAACAACCATTGGTAATTCCAGTTCCAGGAGATATGATGCCCTCTTCTGCCCTCTGTGGGCATTGCACAACATGAGTGCACTTACACACATGCAGGCAATACACGCATACACATAAAATAAAAATAAAATATTTCAAAGAAATATCTAACAAAATGGACTTCAAACCAAAACTAGAAGGGATAAAGAAGGTTACTTCGTGCTGACTAAGGGAACAATCCATCAGAACACTACAATTTTATTTTATTAAAAAATATTTATTTATTTTTATTTTATGTATATGAGTGTATTACCTGCATGTATGTAAGTGCACCCAAGTCATGTGATGCTCTCGGAGGAAAAGGGGGCATCAGATCCCCTGGAACTGGAGTTATGAATGGTTGTTAGCCACCATGTGGGTGCTGGGCTTTGAACCTGGGTCCTCTGTAAGAGCAGCCAGTGCTTTTAACTACTGAGCCATCTCACCAGCTCCAGAACATTACAATTTTAAATATATATGCACTGAACACAGTACATCTAATTTCATAAAACAAGTAGTACTTGGTGTAAGTCACAGATTAACCCTAACACAATAATAGTGTATGACTTTAATGCCCCACTCTTACCAATGGATGGGTGATGTCGACACAAAAGAAACAGAGAAACAGCTGAATCAAATGACATCATAAATCAAATGGACCTAACATATCCACAAAATGCTCCATCCAACCACTGAAGAACACACATTCCACTCAGCAACTCAGAGAACATTTTCTAAAATAGATCATCTATTAGGACACAAATCAAATTTTGTTTTGAGATAGGATCTCACTACGTAGTCATGACTGGCCTGGAACTCATAGAGAACTGTCTGTTTCTGCCTCCTAAGGGCCAGGATTAAAGTCATGTGCCACCATGCCTGGTACAAAGCAAGTTTTAACAAATACAGGAAAAATGAAATAATTTCCTCTCTTGACCATAATGGAATAAACCTAGAAATCAACAGGAAGAGAAACTAACACACACACACACACACACACACACACACACACACACACTCACACACTTAAGGAGTTTTCCCAGTACACTTTTTCGTTTATTTTTGGTCTTGGCTGGCCATAGTCTTGGCTGGCCTAGTACTCATAGACCAGGCTGGTCTTGAGCTCACAGAGATCCTCTTGCCTCTGCCTCCCAAGTGCTAGAATTAAAGGTATGTGACAATGCACTATTAAATGGTGAATGGTTCATTGCATAAATCAGGAAAGAAAGAAAAACATTTGTAGAATGAATGAAAATGAAAACACAACATACTAAAAGCTGTGAAATACAATGGAAACAGTTATAAGAGGGGAATGCCTACATTAAAAAGCCAGAGAGATCTCAGATAAACAACTTATTAAAGCCTTGGAAAAACAAGAACAGGCCACAGCCCCAAATCATTAGATGGAAATAATATTAGGGCAGAAATCAATGAACTAGAAAGGTCAAAACACACACACAAAGAAGTGATAAAACAGACTTGGTTCTTTGAAAAATAAAATTCACAAACCAAAAGAAAAAGAAGATCCAAATTAATAACATTAGAGACAAAAAGGGAGACACTGTTGTAGAAATGCCACATGGCTTTTAGTCAAATCAGGAGTCCTTTATTAGCAGAAAACTGGCAGTCAAGAGGGGCTATTGCCAGAAAGAACTCTCAACCCCAGGAGAGGCAGAGCAGGGGTTATAAAACTTAAAACCACAATTACATCATGCCAGGGGCAAAGCCAATAACCATAGCTACAGTGGATCACCATAGTTAAATCAGACCATGGGCAGGTCAGTTAACAGAGAAGTTTTCAGTTAACAAATAGTTTCTTAGAATTGCAGAGACAATGGGCTCTATGGAGAAGCTGGGAGAAAATGTGTTACCTGGCTATTTGTAAGTTTCCCAGTGTCCTAGAAGAAATACACCCCCTGAATTTACAGGTGCAGCCTTCATGGAACTGGTTCTGGCTGGCTGACTGCAGTTAGCATGGGGTGGGGGAGCGTTAGGCAGAAACACAGGGCAAAACAAAAGTCAGCTAGAACAAAATGGAGTCAGTTTGGCCATTTCGACTACAACAGATACAAGTTCTGAAAATCATTAGGCTATACTTCAAAAACCTATACTACTAAATTGGAAAATCTAGATGAAAAAGTTGTCCTCTAGGCTGCATGTGGTGGCACATGCCTGTAATCCTGGCATTTGGGAGACAGAGGCAGGTGGATCTCTATGAGTTCAAGGCCAGCCTGGTCTACATAGCGAGTTTCAGGCCAGCTGGGACTACAGGGAGACCCTGTCTCAAAAAAAGACCAAAAAGAAAAAAAGTTGTCCTCTGTCTCTGCAAACACTCACTATGGCATGTGTGCATCCCTCCCCCCCTTTCTCTCGCTCATACACACACACATATCTCTGGCCTCTGTAGGCACCTGCACTGATGTGCACAGACACCCACAGACACATGGATACACAGACCCAGACACACACACACACACACACAAAATTCAAAATAATAATAAACAAAAACTTAAAGACCCACGTTTCCAAATTCTATGCATACAATAAGAAAAATCTCTTACTCTGGGGCACAAATTTATCTAAATAACTTGGTGATGAGGGGAGAGATGGCTCAGCGGTTAAGAACACTGGCTGTTCATGCTGGACGTGGTAGTGCACACCTTTAATCCCAGCACTTGGGAGGCAGAGGTAGGCAGATCTCTGTGAGTTCAAGCCCAGCCTGGTCTACATAGTGAGTTCCAGGCCAGCTGGGGCTGTGGGGAGACCCTGTCTCAAAAGGACCACAAAAACAAAACAAAACAAAACAAAACAAAAAACCAAAACAAAATTCCAAATAAGAAGCTTTAAAAGGGGCTAGAGACACGGTCGAGCAGGACCTTTGATTCACATAGATGGAACTGGTAAAAGAAAGGAGCCAGGGTCTCCTCCCAAGCCCATGTGACCCCTGAGGAGCAGATCCTCAAATGACCTTAAGAGTGAAAATAAGTTAGTTTATCTGGGCCAACCGTATTGTCTTAAACATCCAAAAGGAAAGTATAACCAAAGATTAAAGGGATCGATATAATTCTTTAAGAGGTATGGAAACAGAGTCCCACAAGCTCCTGGGAACCTGCTCATATGATTATATGGCAATGGTGTCAGACTACACAAACCACATGCAAACTCAGGTAGACAAAATCCCTGCATAGAACTGGGAAAATGAACAGCAGACCCCAGTCTTATCTAAAGGAATATTGACAACTGATTGCTGCTAGATGAGGAACAGCTGACCCTCCTAAAACAAAGACCTCTAGATAGGCTGACTAGATTCACCAGATGGACAAGCACTGGGGAATGGCTGGGGATGCTGGCAACACAGTGGACAGTAACAGGGATTACAGAGTATATGGGCTCTGGTGGGGGGGGAGGCTATGGGAGGTGCCATTTGGGATGTGGGTATAGATGAATAAGATTGTTTGGGATGTTCTGTATGAAAAACACACAAAAAATCAACAAATAAAAAATGAGTTATATTTGAGGAAGAAACATAAAAATGTGCTTCATGTTAATTAGTAGAGGTGAAGAATATTACCATTGAAATCTACCTGAGGACTTTATATCCATACTCAGGTGCCAAGGATCTGAGTGTAATCAACCATGACTAGTAATAATCAGATACATAGAGATTAGAGATGCATGTGCAAACATCTAAGTGTTAGTAGCATTAAAAATGAGTTTTTCTGTATGAAA
>NW_008336851.1:150357-151591 GCF_000622305.1 Nannospalax galili | reverse complement strand
AAAGGTTAAAAAACTCATTCAATTTTATGTCTTACAGAGCTTATACTGAGTTCAATATTGTATAACTGTATTAATTCAACAGTGAATCTAAAAATTTACAGGCACATTTGAAAGAGATGCATCTTTGCTCTTGAAATTTTTATTGATTATTTTAATACTGCAATGAAATGCTTCTTCTAATCATGTGGTTATTAAATATTTTTTTTTAAAAAAAGGGCTAGAGAGATGGCTCAGTGGTTAGGAGTACTGGCTATTCTTGCAGAGGGCATGAGCTCAGTCCCCAGTACCCACATGGTGGCTAACAAATGTCTGTAACTCCAACTCCAGGGGATCTGACTCCTGCTTCTGACCTCTGTGGGTATTACATGCACAAGTGCACTTACATATATGCAGGTAAAACACTCATACATATAAAACATAAAAAACAATCATTCCCTATGATCAAGTTGATTTGATTTATTTCAGAGATTCAGGATGGTTCAACACAAGCAAATGAATAAATGTAATACATCATATTACAGGCTCAAGGACAGAAATCACGTGATTTTGCAATAGATGTAGAAAAAGTCCTTGACAACATCCAACATCCATCTGACATCCCTTATCCCTGAAGAAGAGACTAGAAGTACCATATCAGCATAGTAAAAATATATGCAACAAACTTATAGTCAACATTATACTAAATTAGGAAAAGCTTTTCCACTAAAATTAGGGACAAGACAAGGGTGTCCACTTTCTCCATTCTTATTCAATATAGTGCTTGACTTCTTAGCTAGAGCAGTAAGATAAAAGAAGGAAAATAAAAGGGATACGAATAGTAAGAGAAGTCAAAGTGTCCTTATTTGCAGATGAGAATTTTGTACATAAGAGGGCTGGAGAGATGGCTCAGTGGTTAAGAGGATGGGCTGCTCTTGCAGAGGACCCAGGTTCAGCTCCCAGCACCCACAGGGCAGCTAACAACTGTCCGTAACCTCATTTCCTCATGCACCCTCTTCTGACTTCTGTGGGCATTGCATGACATTGGTGCACTCACATACATGCAGGTAATACATTCATACACATAAAATACAAATAATAAACAAAATATTTTTAAAAAGATGTTGTACACCTAGAAATGTACAGCCAATTTTGAAAGAGATGTACCCTAGCTCAGAAAAATGTTATTAAATAGGTTAATGCTGTTGTAATGAAATGCTTCTTCTAATTAAAAAAGTGCAAATATATAGTTTCATAC
>NW_008336851.1:132864-149924 GCF_000622305.1 Nannospalax galili | reverse complement strand
CCAAAAAAAAAAAAAAAAAAAAGATGTTGTACATAAGAGAACTTAAAGATTCCAGCAGAAAAGTGTTATATCTAATAAATACTTTCAGCAATGTGGACACAAAATTAGCATTTAAAAATCAGTAGCCTTGGCTGGCATAGTGGTGCACGCCTTTAATCTACGTCCACAATTTGGTTTTTGTGTCTTCACACTACCTCATATATCTTGAATGTTGTGTTCGCATCACACACCTCCTTATTAATTTCTTTGTCACTTTCTGAATGCTAGAGCTCCTCTATTGATGAGGTTTTCTGCAGTGCTTTTCTTGTGACTTATTGAATTTTTCTCTTTTTAAAAAATTTTTTCATTTCCAAGGTTTCAGTTTTGTTTTTCTTCAGTTATTTCTCCTTTCTTTTAAATATTTATTTTATAATTTATGTGTATGTATGTGTATATTGTGTGGGTTATGTGCACATGAGTACAGTGCTTGGGTAGGCCAGAAGACAGTGTCAGATGCCCTGGAACTGAAGTTATAGGTGGTTGTAAGGTACCCAGTGTTGGGAACCAAACCCAGGTCCTCTGCAAGAGCAGCCAGTGTTCCTAACCACGGATTCATCTCTCCAGCACCCTACTGTCGTCTCCTTTCCTCCTCCTCCTCCTCCTCCACCTTCTTCTTTTTGGTCTTTTTGAGACAGGGTCTCCCTGTAGCCCCAGCTGGCCTGGAACTCGCTATGTAGACCAGGCTGGCCTTGAACTCACAGAGATCCACCTGCCTTTGCCTTTGAGTGCTGGGATCAAAGGTGTGCACCACCACACCTGGCTCCATCCTCTCTCTTTTTCATAACCCAGTGAGATCAGAAATGCTTGGGATTCCTCATCAAAGTCATTTGCAGCGTGAATACATGCAGGCTGCACTTTGACTGTCCCAGGATCTCACACAGGACAATCACCCTACTGTGGTCTCCACTGTGCTCCCAACAGGTTAACTTCCCACAGGTTTTTACTGTGGGCAAAAGCAGAAGCAAGGCCCTCACAGCAGGCACCAGCTGACTCAGAGGCCTCTAATCCAACATTTTCTAAGTGGCAGTTGGGATAGTTCACAATTTCATATAACAGCTTTACACCAGTGTCCTTTATTTTCTGGAATCTGTAAACTTCGTAGGTTCCTACTGCTGCTGAGAACTGCAGTGAGGACTTGACAGCCTTTAGCAGCAATGAGACATTTTCCCATACCAGATTAGTGTTTTACTGAGAGCCATCATGGCTGCCATCTTGGTTCCTCAGCTCCTCTCCCTCTCAATTGCCAAGTCCCTTCTCCACTGCCCCTAGCTTGTCACTTGGATGGTCGAGCTGAACATGGGTGTACTGTGTAGTGGCTGCTTGTAGGCCCAGCCCCCTGAAAGGGAGACCATTCATCCACCTAAGCTCCCCCGCAACCAGTGGGCCTCTGACATATACCTATGAAAACATTCTTTTTTAAAAAAATTTATTATTTTTATTTTATGTGTATGTGTGTATTGCCTGCATGTAGGTAAGTGCACCCATGTCGTGCAATGCCCTCGGAGGACAGAAGAGGCTGTTGGATCCCCTGGAACTGGAGTTACGGACAGTTGTTAGTTGGGTGCTGGGTCTTCTGCAAGAACAGTGCTCTTAACCACTGAGCCATATCTTCAGCCCCACACCTATGAAAATATTCTTATGGAACTCAGTACCATGTACAATGAATATAGACAATAAAAATTTTAAATTAAAAAAAATTTTTGTGAAAGTAATCACATTTTAGCATATAATATTAAAATGTTTTTGCTATGTGAGCATAAAGAATGTATGCTTGTATGTGTAATAACTATTGCATAAGTTAGGCATGGTGCTCCAAGCCTTTAGTCCTAGTACTTGGGAGTCAGAGGCAGGTGGATCTCTGTGAGTTCAAGGCCAGCCTGGTCTACATAGCGAGTTCCAGGCCAGCTGGGGCTACAAGGAGACCCTGTCTCAAAAAGACCAAAAAGAAAAGAAAAGAAAACAAATAAACAAAAAAAACCCTATTTCATAAAGTATATATTTTCTTAAAATTTTAATTTATTATTATGGGGGAGGGCACATTTACCACAGTGTGCATGTGAAGGGCAGAGGACAACTTTGCTGAGTGAATTCTTTCCTTCCACCTTTATGTGGGTTCTGGGAATCAAACCTGGATGGTCAGGATTGTGTGGCTCAATTTTCTCAATTCTAAAAAAAAATTAACAAAAAACTAGAGGAACTGGTACATTTTCCCAGCAATGAAAGGCAAATTAAAGCATCACATTTTCTTATTACTGGCTGTAATCTTTCTAATTCAGTGCAGCAATATTGATTGATAGTTTGCTTGATGTACTGATTCACTCATAGATTCTGCTAAAATTCTCTCTCCGGGGAGATGTGAATGTCTGTCCCCTCCTCCTAAGTTCCTAAGGACAAGCCAAAGTAATTTAACCACAGTTCACCCTGGGGAAACCAATGAGTTTACTGAGCTTGCTTATAGAGCACAGGCCAGGGGTTACTGGAAGAAGCAGCCTCACTGGAAAGTCTTTACCCAGCATTGATGATGGCTTCCCCATGGTTGAATAGGTAGGGCCCCCCTCCTCAATTACACTTCCCCAGAATATAATCCTTAGCACCTCCACAGACCCTGAGGTCATGCACAATTAGGGCAGATTTACACACAGATAGCTGGGAGGACTGGATACTCAGGTGAGGGCCCACCAACCCTTCCTCCCTCCTTCTAGAAGGGAGAGTCAAGGGAGCTGGTTCTGGATGTTAGTAAATAAGCATAGTGGATCTCATGAAGAAGGCAGCAGTTTGGCGCTGAAGATCACACCTTACAATAGGACAATCTTACTTTAAAATTTTTATTTAATTTATTTTGTAGTGCTGAGGACAGAACCCAGGGCCTTGCCTATGTTATACAAATATTCTATGGCTGAGCTACACCTCCACCCTCACATCTTTTAAAGAATACAAAAGAGAAAGGTAACACTTTTCTTTAAAGTTGCGTTTATTAAGGAAATGCACATACACTTATCACTTTAAGTGTGCCATTGTATGAGTTTTGTCAAACACATATAGTCATGTACCCATTACCACAATCAAGTTATAAAGTATTTCCATCACCTAGAAAATTCCCTCATGGGTTTTTTTTCCTGTCTTTTTGAGACAAGGTCTCCCTGTAGCCCCAGCTGGCCTGGAACTCACTATGTAGACCAGGCTGGCCTTGAACTCACAGAGATCCGCCTGCCTCTGCCTCCCAAGTGCTGGGATTAAAGGCGAGTGCCACCACTCTTGGCATTCCCTCATGTTCTTTTATAATCAGCCCTATTCCTAGACCTTGCAACCATTTATGTGTTTTGTTTTTATTTACTTATGCTTTGTCTTTTTAAAACCATCATAGAAATGGAATCAAATGGTACATATTGACCCAAGCACACATTTTCATTTCCTTTAGGTAAAAATGCTGAGGACTGGGGTGACTGGAGTTTGTGGTGTAATACATATTTTTAAAAGAAACTGACAAGCCATTTTCCATTATGATTGTCTTGTTTTACATTTCACTGTAGTGTATTCAAGTTACAGTTTCTCTGTGGTTCTAGTTCTTAGAATCATCGGAGTTTTGTTTCCAGCAATTCTAGCAGGTGTACAGTGGTTTCTCATTTAGATTTTAATTTGTATTTAGTGCAACTAATCCTCATTTTAACAAATAGGATTTGCTTAGACATAAAAATATTTTATGTGTATGTGTATTTTGCTTGCATCTGGTATGCCACATACATGCAGTACCCACAGAGGCCAGTAGAAAGAGATCTCTCAGAACTGAAGTTACATACAGCTGTGAGTGACCATGTGGGAGCTCAAAACCGAACCCATGTCCTTGGCAAGAGCAGTAAATGCTCTTAACCGCTGAGCCATCTCTTCAGCCCCTGGAGAGTCAGTATTTCAAAGCCTGCGCGGACCTCCATAGGGAAAGAGCAGGGATCCTTAATGAGAATTTGACTGGACGGTTACCTGGATTGCAAGTATCTGAACTTCTTCCTTCTGGTCAGAAGAGGGCAGGAGAAGACAGAAAATACTTTTCCTTGCTCCCAGTTTACCACCATTACTGTTTACAGTTTTGCCTGAAAGCCTTTGTCTTTAAACCTACTCGGCTACTACCTTGTGACGACTGATTTTCCCAATTAAAGCATGTGAACTGATTTAATGTCAAACCTTAACTGTCATAAAATTCTTCTCTGCCAAAGCATAATTAGCCTACGCTGAGTACCCAACCATCCAAATGGAGCAAGCAGGATTCTCGCTGAGGGCATTCTCCCGAGCTACCAGAAGAGCTTGTGTTAGAGAACTGTGAACAGCTGAGCTCGGTGAGATTCAGTTCTTCCTCTCTTCTAACTTTGCAGGAACAGCAGAGCCTGAAGAATCTTTGTGTGTGCGCGGAGGAGGGTGGGGAGGGGGGCAGCTCTGCTTCCTCTTCGGTGGCTACAGGCCCGCCTTCCTAGGGCTCAGGTTGCTCAGGCGAAGCACTGCACAGATCTCCTGGGGCTGAGGCTGCAGCGTGCCCCCAAAGACATACTCCAATCTGAGGCCCTGGCTTCCCTCTGGCAGTTGAAACCGAAAGGTCGGGAGGAGAGTGGCAAACATTAGGAAAAGCTCCATTCGAGCAAGCTGTTCTCCGGGGCACACCCGATGCCCTGGAAGCAGAGCGAAAGGTCAGAGGGTGGCAGGGCTTGTGTCCCACCTATTAGCATTACAACCCAGGACCCAGCACTGCGCCTGCTACCTGCAGAGAAGGGCAGGAAGGCCTCGTTGACTGCAAAGTTTCCATCCTTATCCAGGAAGTGGCCAGGGTTGAACTGTTGAGAGGTCTCCCAGCACTGGGGGTCATACAGCACTGAGGCCAAGTTGGGCAGGATGATGGTGCCCTACAAAGAAGAGTTGGTGTTTCTCAGGGAGATTCGGAGTGCACAGTAGCCAACCCTGTCGCTGGCCCAAAGCGCAACTCCAGTGTGCCACTGGCTGTGACAAAGGTGCCCAGGTCCCGGGTAGATCCAGCAAGCAGGCCCTCAGTGGCCCACCAGGCTCACACCCATTAAGAACCAAGCCTTGCATCTCCCGGTTCAAGGCAACCCACAAGGGGGAACCAGAGGACTGGTGAGAATGAGAAAGAAGGTGTTGGAGATACAGAAAAAGAAGAGTTGGAGATGGAAAGCTTTACTCTTCTTAGGGAGAGAAGAACATGAAGCATGACCTCCCCTCACATTTACCCTAACCTACTCCTTTACCTTAGCCTCCTATAGCTCTAACACCAGTACTGTGTCTCAAAGGTGAGCAGGAAGGGGTCAAAGGCTACAGGCTGGGTAACCTCTGCTCCTTCTCGTGTGAGCCCTGGGCTAAGGAGAAGCACCATTAGCTGTCAGAGATAACAGCTCAGTGACTCAATGTTTGCTTAGCGGGCACAAGGCCCTGTGTTCAAGCCTGGAGTCCTAGCAGAGGAAAGAAAAGGGGAGGGTGGGAGAACGAGGAGGGAGGAAAGAAAGCAGTCAAAGCAGAGAAGGATGCACATTAGCCATGGTTCCAGGTCTTAGGACACTCCGCTCTAGGAGTCTGGTGAGGGCTTCCTACTTTATGGGTTATTTGCCAGATTCTTTAGAATTAAACCAGATTTCCCTGTGGGGACCACGAAACTAACTGTAGGATTCTTGGTTCTGACAAAGATAGCTTGAAGTTTAAAACAAAAGCAAGACAAAAACTTCTGAAGAATTTGAATCCTAATCCCAATCAAAAACTGATAAAGAATGCAGAGTGGGAGGGAGCTGCCAGAGCCTCCAGCAGGCACTTGCTGCAGTTGTGGTCGCAACAGTACCATGGGCTTATGGGATGGGCCAGGGTTTAGCTATCTGGGCCAATAGGACACCCAGATCTGGTTACTCTGTGCCTTTAAGTAGAGATGTTGGGGAAGCACATGTTCCTACTGGTGCCTGAGTAAGATCCATATTTTCCTATGATCATCCTGGGAATGTCCCTGTATTGTCTGCCTACTAACTAACCTAACTAACCTACTGCATCACAACACTCCTCCCTCCCCCACCTTTTTGGTTGTTGCCAAGGAATGAACTCAAGGCCTCACTCACATGTAGTGTACTAAGCATGTGCTCCACACTAAACTACACCTCAGTCCATTCAACAGTGCTTCATAATCACCTTTAGATAAAGGGGTGTTTGGAGAAATATAATCTGTATAGAATCATTTATATCCCATTCCAGATGATATACCTGGTTGCCTTGAAAAGGCTCAGAGCATCCCGTAGCCATACATAAAAAGAACTCTTCTTTTCCCCCAGATGGTATGGATATCTGCCTTCTGGAGAATCTATGCCAGCCTGTTTCTGGTAAATGGCAGTTTGAAGTTCACTTAGGGTCCAGTGCTGTTACTATCACTCAGCTACTGAAATGGTGAGCATAATGGTTAGTGTTAACTATCAACTTGACAAAATCTAGAATCACCTGGGAGATAGGACTCTGAGCATGTCTCTGGAGGACTGATTATCTTGATTACATTAATTGAGGTGGGAAGACCCACCCACTGTGGGAAGGGGTGGCACCATTCCCTAGGCAGGGGCTCCTGAACTGTGCAAGCCGAATACTATCAGACATTGATGCATTGCTCTCTGCTCTTGACTGGATGTAATGTGACCTGTTCTCTCAAGTTCCTGCCATCTTTACTTCCTACAGTGATATCTGGAATTGTGAGCCAAATTAACCCTTTCTCCCTTAAGTTGCTATTCTATTATAGAAATGGGAGAAGAAACCAAGGCAGTTGGGAATGGTTTAGGGATATCTGTAACATTTAATGATCTACTGTTAAGCTTTGTTCTACTTTCAACAGACATTTCTCCCCCAAGCTGCAAAAGCTTAATGTTAAGATCTGAACTTAGATCTGTGGTTTTTTTAAAAGAAATTAAATATTTTTTTGGCCTGTGTATCTGTGTGTATTTATGTTTACATGTATGTGGGTACACACGTGTGTCTTCTGCAATCACTCTCCACCTTTATACTGAACCTAGAACTTGTTCATTTGGCTGGTCTAGCTAGCCGGCTGGCTTCAGGGACAACCCCCACCCCCTGCCTCCTGAGCAATGGGATTAGAGGTGGGCTGCTATGCCCACCTGGCATTTATGTGGGTGCTGGGGATCCAAACTCCAGTTTTCATGCTTGCCTGGTAAGCGCTTTACCCACGGAACCATCTCCCCAATCCCCAACCCTCTCCTTTGTAACTTGACTTAATTTGGCACAGCATTTGGATAATCTGGGCCAGGTACTCCTGCCAAGCCAGCAGCAGGACAATCTGAGACATCAGTCCTGTCCTCACATTCCAGAAGATACTTGATAAAGATGTGAACTTGATGGCTAATTTCAGTCAAACAGCCCAACATCAGCCAGTCAGACAAAGCAACGGGCAATGCAAAACACTGCCATTTACTACGCTGGCTTATTACCTACCGGAGAGGCAGTTTTGAAGCGATATGAAGGTCAGGGAGTATGGTAGAGAGAGCAGAACCATAGAAGCCATAGGGAAGTGAAATGAGTTAAGTCACTTACTAGCTAGATATTTTGAGTAGGTACTTGAACTCTCTAGATTCAAGTTTCCCTGCCTAGAAGAGAAGTAACAATAACTATAAAACATCTAGAGGGATTATCTTTAGATACTATCTAAATAACATCTAAAGGTTTCCATGAAGGAGAAATGTGTACAGGTAGGAATCTCAAGTCTTATCGACTAATAATAAATCAATAATGGCATCCTGGTAGGGCCCTTGGGCTGGAGTTTGCTTTGAACCTCAATCATAAGCATTAAATTAAAATTATCTTGGTGGCTTAACATGGTGGTACACACCTTTTTTTGGGACAGGGTCTCTCTGCAGCCCCAGCTGGCCTGAAATTCCCTATGTAGACCAGGCTGGTCTCTATTTCACAAAGATTCACCTCCCTCTGCCTCCCAAGTGCTGGTATTAAAGGTGAGTGCCACTACACTTCATATGTAAGAAGTTAGACTTAATCTATGTGTACAAACTTGAAATTATGTTAACAAAGAAAAAGGCTTCTCTGTAGAAACACAGCCTGAGCATTGGCTGTTCTTGCAGAGGATCTGGGTTCGGTTCAACAACTGTCTGTCTATAACTCTGGTTCCAAGGACTCCAACACCCTCTTCTGACTTCCTCAGGCATTGTATGACACAGGTGCACTGACATACATGCAGGCAATACACTCATACACATAAAATAATAAATAAATAAAATATAAAAAAAATACAGCCTGAACTACACAGCAAGTTCCCTGCCAGCCTGAGCTATGTAGTGAGATCCTGTCTCCAAAAACAAAGAAAAACAACACCCAAAACAAAAGACCTGAGTTTGATCCCTGGGACTCACAAGGTGGAAGCAGAGACTGCTGCAAGTTGTCCCTGATGTCTACATGTGCTATGGCACACATATGACCACACATGTACACACAAAATAAATAAAATGTAAAAAAAAAAAGTTGTTGTTTTTGAGAGATGGTCTCCCTGTAGCCCCAGCTGGCCTGGAACTCACTATATAGACCAGGCTGGCCTTGAACTCACAGAGATCTGCCTGCCTCTGCCTCCTGAGTGCTGGGATTAAAGGCGTATGGCCACCACAGCCAGCTAAAAAAAGTTTTTAAAAGTTTCCAGGTGTGTGGTAGCTCACTCCAGTAATCCCAGTACTTGGGAGGCTGAAGCAGGAAGACTGTTGTGAGTTTGAGGACAACATGGACCACATAGTCAATTATTGGCCAGCCTGAGTTATGCAATGAGACTCTGTCTTCCCCCTCTTCAGAAAAAAGCCCCAAAACAATGACAAAACACACACACACAAAAACAACTTTACAAATAAAAATGCAAATCTTGTAATGCTTAATGATAAACATTCATATAAAACTTGGTCTTTCCTGAGCCGGGTGTTGTGGCCACACCTTTAATCCCAGCAAATTAGGAGGCAGAGGCAGGCAGATCTCTGTGAGTTCAAGGTCACCCTGCTCTATATATGGAGTTCAGGGCCAGCTGGGGCTACAGGGAGCCCCTGTCTCTAAAAAGACACAAAAAAAAATGTCCAGCACATTTTTGTTTGTATAGTCCAGGCTCACCTTGATTATGCAGTTGATGACCTTGAACTCCTCCCAAATTCTGGGATTACAGGCATGGGCTTACTCCTGGCTTTTATTTATTTGCTTATTTTTGTAGTATTGGTGATTACGCCTAGGGCCTTGTACATGCTAGGTATAGCACTCCAGCTCTAAGCCACATCCCTACTCCTAGAACTACATAAAATATATATGGACAACAAAGATTGGAAAGAGGTGTCTTAAAATATCTCTGAACCACAGGAAACTTTAAAGATACCAACCAATGACTGTGTTCTGTCATAACTCCCCTCCCAAATACCACGAATGGGTGATAGATAAATAGATGGAATGATTGATAGACAGGTCGGCAGAAGCCATGGCAGATGGCCATGCAGGGCAAGAGGGGTGCTTTCTGCAGGTGCTGGATCTGGCATAGGCCTACGCCAGGCCACCTACCTTGGGCATGTAGTAACTACACATACAGGTGGATGTCACACACTGATGTACAGCACCCACAGCCACGACACCGCTGAGGCGCTGCACTTCGTGAAGGACAGCATGGGTGTAGGGTAATCGCTCTCGATCCTCATAGCCGACAGCTGGAGCAGTGCCCAGCACCTCACCTAATTCTCTCTGAACTCTCTCTGTGGATGGCTCAGTGTGGGTCTTGGGAAGATACTTATGGCTCAGCATTTCCATGCCACCCCACTCCCTCTCTCCAGTCTCCCACCTAGCTGCTAAAATTGGCAGCCATAGGTCATACCCCCACTGTGCCACCATGGGAGACAGTTTGCTTTTGTAAATTTGTTCCTGTAGGAGGAGTTTATGAGGACCCATATGTGAGCCTCAAGACAAATGTTGTCTTCATTCTACATGGGAAAAAACTACAGATCCATAGGGCAGGTACATTGGCCCTCACAAAACTGAAGTCAGGAACTGAACTGCAGTTATAGCCAGTTTGTTCTTAAGAGCATTCCATCTGCCTTTGTTCCTCCACAAGTGCAATCTTTTTTAAAGAAATATTTTTTATTATTTTTATTTTTATTTCAAAATATTTTATTTATTTATTTATTTTATGTGTATGAGTGTATTGCCTGCATGTACATGAGTGCACCCGTGTCGTGTAATGCTGCCAAGGTCAGAATAGGGCTTTGAATTCCCCTGGAACTGGAGTTAAGGATGGTTCGTAGCCGCCATGTGGGTTCTGGGACTCGAACCCAGGTCTTCTACAAGAGCAGTCAGTGCTCTTAACCGCTGAGCCATCTTTCCAGCCCCTATTATTTATTTATATTTATTTATTTATTTATTTTTTGAGACAGGGTCTCCTTGTAGCCCCAGCTGTCCTGGAAGCTGGGACCAGGCTGGCCTTGAACTCACAAAGATCCGCCTGCCTCTGCCTCCCAAGTGCTGGGATTAAAGGCGTGTGCCACCACGCCTGGCCCTATTAGTTTTATTTTTATGTCTATAAATGTATTGTCTGCATACATATGAGTGCACCCATATCATGCAATGCCCATGGAGGTCAGAAGAGGGCGTCAGATCCCCTGGAACTGGAGTTACAGATGGTTGTTAGCTGCGATATGTGTGCTAGGAATTGAACTTGGGTCCTCTGCAAGAACAGCCAGTGCTCTTAACCACTGAGTCACCTCTCCAGCCTTCACAACTGTAACCTTAACATTAACCTAGGGCCTGGCACTTAGCAGGTGCTGAATCATGACTGAATGAGTAAGGCAATGCTTCCCCATTTATGCTGGTTCCCAAGGTCATGAGGTAAGCCATAGGCTGGGAACTGAAGTCCCTTCTGTCTGACTCAAAGCTGTCAATGATTTCTGTGCCATATGGGTGAGAACAGACCTTCCCCACAGCCACAGAACAGAGTGATGGGGACAGTGCCTGAAGCCAAAAGTCCCTATGGAGCTAATGGGCTGTGGAAGTTAGGGTATAAATGAGGGTCTCCTACCCTGAATGGCTCCATGATGGACCATGTAGATGAGTGCCCAGTGCAGTGTGGTGGCCGTGGTGTCAGTGCCTCCCTGTCAGAAACAGGTCAATCACCACTTGGATCACGTTCTCTTCATTGAATATGGAGACAGGGTCATCCATGGCCTAGTAGGGGAGGGAATGGTAGTTCTGGCCTTAAAGTTTCCCTGCAGCACAGCCCTGGTGTTTCCTTGAGGCCTGACTAGTTCTAAGACTCCCTCAGGAGGGCCAGAGTCCCAGGAATGCATTGACTTTGATGGGGAACTGCTGTAGGGTTCTGGCCTGACATCAGCTAGGTCCTTTGCTCCTCAGCCGGCTTCTGTTGACAGAAGCCAACTGTGGCCTGGAAAGAACCTGTCTTAACCCACGCTTTTCAGGGTACCCAAAAGCATACGGAATGAGTCAAAGATGAGGAATACAGATTATGGCTTAGAACTGAAGTCTCTCCCAGGAATAGAGCCCCTTCATTCCCTGTGCAGCTGTTCTAGGCCAACCTTAGTGATTTGTGATAGGTAGCAGGTGATGAAATCCTTGGGGACTTCAGGGGCCCTGAGCTTGTGCCTGATGGTTTCATGGCGGATGAAGCCCCTTGAAGCCTCGTGGTGCTGAAATATCTTCTGATGGGATCCTGAGAGGTGGCTGAATGCCCAGGGAAACATGTCATACATCTGTGGAGAAAAAGGCCCACCCAGAGCCCTCAGGCACGCCCTGAGTCAGGATAGTTGAACACAGTTTGGGGGTGGGGTGGGGGTGGGGTTTTCCAAAATGGGTTGGGTCTCTGACATAAGTGGCTTTGGACTGCCTCTCATCTGGAGAGCCCCAAATGATCTAGAGAATGACTGCCTAAGGAGCTCAGAATCAGGCCCTGCAGCCACCCCTCCTGCCCCCTTTTTCTGTTCCCAGTCAAGCCCCAGCTGAGGCTCCCACCTAAATTGGCCTCAACCAACTCAGGCCAGCACATCAGTCTTCCCAAATACCAATTACCTGGTGCCACACAGAGCTGGCAAAGGCTAGGCCAAAGTTGATGGCTTGAATCAGTTCCTGGAAGATGAACTCCTCTGAGAAAGCGTGATGGCCAAACACCAGCGCCCCAATAACTCTGGCTGTGGATCTGACAATAGGGATCTGTAGGTCAAAGGGAGGGGTAGGGCTCAATGTAAGGATGGGAGGGGTAGGGCTCAATGGAGGGGTAGGGCTCAATGTAAGGATGCACACAGCTCTGCCCTGGCACTCATCTAGTCTTGAATACAGTCACTCCTGTACTCACTCATCCATTCTCATTCCTCATTCATATACCTCCCAGGTGCTTTCCAAGCCAGGCTCTATGACAGGTGCTGGACTTGCAGAGACAGAGAGAAATATTAGACCACAGAATGTGGTGCAGGCTTGTCATCTGGAAGGAAGGGCGGGGCTGGGGACCAGCTGTGCTGGGACTCAGGGAGAACTTCCTAGGTCAGGGATTCCAGGTTCTCACAAGGAACCACAAGGAAGAGGTGTGAGCTAGGAAATTCCAGAAGAGAAAACATGTCCAAAAGGCTGGAAGTGTGAAAGGTCTTGTGTGTTGACAGAGAACTATAGAGAAGGGCTTCTTTCTTTCCACTCACCTAGGTATTCTTAGTTCCACCCTCCTTGGAGAAACTCCCAGTTTACTAAGGTAACTCAAAACCATTGCTAATGGTCCTTGATTTTGTGGACACACACATATACAGACAGACACATACATATATACACGGACACACAGAGATATACACAGACACACAGATATGCAGACACATACACAAACACACAAACACACACATAACACACACTCTATATAGCTCAGCCTCCTCTGTGGGGATGTGTATGAGTGGGGGCGTGCAGGGATAGAGCAGGCCTGCCCCGGCACACTCCTTACCCTGCTCCCGGTGGAAAGCTGTAACAAGCTCTGCCACCTCGTGCTACAGCTGCAGCTCCAGAACTTGCTTGCCAAGGCCCACCTCCCGAAGAGTCATCATACAAAAATGTCTCTATTGCCTCCATGTGTGCCCATTGCTGCAGATGATGCCTGGTTGGGAGAGAGAAAAGGATGGTCACCAGCCCCTCCCAGCCTCTCAGGCCAGCTCTGCCCAGCTCTCATCAGATCTAGAGCAGAGTACCAAACAACCTTCTCCACCTGCTCTGGACTGCTGCTCTGACCACTGGGTAAAGAGCCTAGGGCTCTTAAGGTGGGCTCAGATATGACCAGCTCCCCAGTAGCATTTTGCCCCGAGTCTCCAAAGAAATGAAGGAGGAAATGAAGGGGAGAGAAGGACCTGGAAGAGGACAGGAAGGGACAGGGGATTTGCTGAGCTGGTAGGCCCTCTTGGGTATTCTGGCTGGCTTACTCCCCGCCAGCTGGGAAAGTGACAACACTGTTTCCCTATCTTTAAGCAGAGCACACGGAGGGTCAGAGGGTAAGCTAACTTACTCAAGACCACAGAGCCAGCAAAGAGAAGAGCCTGCACTTGGATATAGGTCTTTTAAACCTCTCCCCACACAGGGAGGGGTTTGAGAATATCTTCCTGGTATAGCCCTGTCCACAGTTCTCAGCAACCCTTGCCCTCCTGAGTACAGTGATGTCCGGTCACCTCCCCTCCCTGATAGGAAGGGCAGACTTGCCTTTTTCTCCAAATAGATCTCTGAAGAATGGCATGAGGGGCCTCCCGGAGGATTGCTCTGAGTTAGACAACAGTGTTTCCTTCACTGCCCGGAAGCTGCTCAGCACCACAATCGGTATGTAGCCCACCCACACAGTGAACACAGTGCCGAGTCTGAGCCAGCTGTGGAGAGACCAGGAATCCCACAGCTGTGGACAAAGCCACTGGTCCCATTCCTTGGGACCTTCCTCTTGACATGAATTCACCATCTTGCACTTTTGCACCTACCTTTGGTACACCTCCTCAGAGCACCCATCCTTCTCTCCAGGAATCCAGCCCAGGGTCACAGACTCCCTGGGCACTTAGAACAGTCAGGGCTCAACACTTACACCCCATCAGTCCTAGAGGTTGATGTGTTCTAGTACTGTGCATGAGATGGATGGTCAGGGTTTCTTGAGGGTTTGGAGTCCTAGGTGGGCTTCTCATGTGTTACTTGAATCCCCCTGGCTCCCCTACCCACTACCTGTAGTCTTTATACTCCATTTTTGGGGCTGGAGAGATGGCTCAGCTGTTAAGAACACTGGCTGCTCTTGCAAAGGACCTGGTTCTCAGCATCCACATGGCAGCTAACAACTGTTCTTAACTCCAGTTCCAGGGGATCCAACGCCTCCTTCTGGCCTCCAGAGGCATTGCACACACGGGTGCACTTACATGCATGCAGGCAAAACACTTATGCACATAAAATTAAAAAAAAATTACTCTCCTTTTTTGCCATCCCCATATACCACTGCATTGGGCAGGCAAGGAAACTGGCTCAATGCTTCCAAGCTGGCAAGTGACAAGACCAGGACTTCCCACTTCCTTAATCCCTTGTTTCACCAGTGACCCTGAGCTGAAAAGCCAGGGACTTCCTGTTTACTCCTTTAGGACCTCAAGCTTGAAGTCCCATTCCCTACCTGGAACAGTGTCTTGGGGTGCAGCTGAAACTTTAGTTGCCATAAATTTCCAAGGAGCGGGAGAGGAAAGGGGCCAGGAGGAAGGTGGCTCCTTTCCCAGCAGAAGGACCTGAACCTCAGGAGTAGAAAGGAACCAGCCAGGAAAGCCATCCCACTGAGCAGGGAGAACATTCCCATGGCCCCGTGCCCTCTCCTTCCCTTTGCCCCAATCTTACACTGGGCCTCCTCTTACTGCTGTCCCTAGCTTTTAAGCTTTCATGTACCCTTGTGTAGGGAGGCAAACCCAGCAAGAGTAAATCCATTTGGTCACAGCACTCACACTGGCGCCATGCCACTCGGCAGGACTGCAGGGCTCCAGTAGGGGACAAGTTGCGATATCCTCCTATGTCAACACCAACTTTGCTGCTGGTCTGTGAAGCTCCACCCCGGGGAGGCTCCTCTCAGCCTCTGCCTGAGTGTTCTGTTCTCTGGGCAGGTCAGGTGAAGGGACAGGAACAGCCACTGTTAGTGGGGGTGGCAGCATCGCCCCTGGGGACACTGTTGTATCTGGGTGTGACCAAAGCTGGGCTCTTGCCTGCTTTCCATCCAGCTGCAGAGCAGTCACTCCTGAGTCTCTCCAGTCTCCACCTGCTCTGATCTCTGCTCAGCATGGACTCCTCACCTGCCCTCAATCCCCATGTCTGTTGGTGGTCAAGTTCTAGAACCTTTTGTTTGTGTTTCAACTGTCTTTGGAGCAGACTTCTGGGGTGTCCTTACCTCAGTTTCTCACCTGTGTGATGGAGAGATATAATCATTTTAGTCAACTCTCAGAGCTGCCACACCAGAGCCCAGCAACACAGCAATGGCACACTCCGATGGGGCAGACTAAGCACAGCTTAGCTTAAAGTGGCAGGGGCAGGGAGTCCACAGGCATAAGAGGCATGAGTCCCTCCCTGCCACTGCGGGCTTCAGTCTAGGCAGATTAAAGAGTTCTGGAGATGGTCAGTGGTGGTGGTTGAACAACAGTGAATGTACTTACTGCCACTGAACTATACGCTTAAAATGTTACATTTTATGTTATACATAGTGTTTTACTACATTTTTACTAATTTTTAAAATTTATTCTTTGAGAAACTCATACATCTACACAATGTGAGGTTTTTTGTTTCTGGGGAGCCATTGTTTCCTTTTTGAGATAGGCTCTCCCTGTAGCCCCAGCTGGCTTGGAACTCACTATTTAGACCAGGGTGGTCTTGATTTCACAGAGATTAGCCTGCCTCTGGCTCCTGAGTGCTGGGATTAAAGGTGTATGCCACCATGCCTGTTACATACAATTTTTAAAAGATCATATCCGCCCTACTCCCCTTTCTTCTGGAACCCCCAAACACATCTCCCTCCCAACTTCATGTCCTTTACATATATATATATGTATATATATATATATATATATATTTTTTTTTTTTTGTCTTTTTGAGACAGTGTCTCCCTGTAGCCCCAGCTGTCCTGGAACTATGTAGACCAGGCTGGCCTTGAACTCACCAGAGATCCGCCTGCCTCTGCCTCCCTAGTGCTGGGACTACAGGTGTGTGCCACCACGCTTTCTATATTTTAAAAAGTTTTATTTATTATTTTTATTTTATGTATATGTGTATACATGCCTGCATGTAGGTAAGTGCACCTATGTTGTGCAATGCCCTTGGAGGTCAGAAGAGGCTGCCAGATCCCCTGGGACTGGAGTTATGGACAGTTGTTAGCTGCCATGTGGGTGCTGGGATTTAAATCCGGGTCTTCTGCACGAACAGCCAGTGTTCTTAGCCGCTGAGCCATTTCTCCAGCCCTTCTATATTTATTTTTTATTAACCCAACGAGTCCAATTCATGCTGTCCATATGCACATGGATGTGGGGCTATCCACTGAAGCATGGTAATTATAAATTTATCAGACTGTCCATCCTAAAAACCTGGCCACTTCTCTAGCAGCAGGATATGAGGTTTGCTCATTGTTGGTGCCTGGTGAGGGGCAATGCCTCCATTATGTACTGGGTAAACTCCATTTTTGATTAATATGTTGGTGGATTTTAAAAAGTTTTATTTATTATTTTTATTTTATGTATATGTGTATACATGCCTGCATGTAGGTAAGTGCACCTATGTTGTGCAATGCCCTTGGAGGTCAGAAGAGGCTGCCAGATCCCCTGGGACTGGAGTTATGGACAGTTGTTAGCTGCCATGTGGGTGCTGGGATTTAAATCCGGGTCTTCTGCAAGAACAGCCAGTGTTCTTAACCGCTGAGCCATTTCTCCAGCCCTTCTATATTTATTTTTTATTAACCCAACGAGTCCAATTCATGCTGTCCATGTGCACATGGATGTGGGGCTATCCACTGA
>NW_008336851.1:130379-132150 GCF_000622305.1 Nannospalax galili | reverse complement strand
TTTTATGTTAGTTTTTTTTTTTTTTTGAGACAAAGTATGTAGCTCAGTCTGGTCTCAAACTCTATGTAATTGAAGCTGGCTTTGAGCTCCCGATCTTCCTGCATCAACTTTCAAAGCACTGGGAAGTGTTACCATGAATTTTTTTTTTTTTTACTATAAGTTTTAAAAGGTCAAGAGGCCAAACTAGGGGGAAGCTGGAGCCCTCAGTTGGGTGAAGAGGATTGTAGACAAGCTTATGTACCTCCCTCTACCCCGGTACCTCTCTCCCTCTGCCCCAGGACTACCCTGGTGTCTCCAACTTTGGGGTTTTTCCCTGACTCCAAGTTATTTCAACTGGAAGTGAAAGGAGCAGTGGTCAGCTTTTGGGGAGGGTGGCCATGAGGTCAGCTGAGACAAGGGGATGTGGAAATGCTGTGTACAAAGAAAGCTACCACTACACCTTACCCCACACGGTTGCCTTCTGTTGCCTTCCCCTCTCTAAGTCCTGCTCCTCCTTCTGGAAAATGGTTCTTGAGAGACTATAGGTGTTAGTCAGCTGTGGTAAAACCTGTAATCCTATAGGAGGCTGAGGCAGGATTACCATGAATTGGAGGCTATCCTGGGCTATATACTAAACCTTGTTTCAAAAACAAAACAAGGAAGAGACCATTGCTCTCTGAAACCTTTCCTAACTGATTTCACCAATGTCTAACCATCATTTCCACACATTTCTTTTCTTACAACATGATCAGCTCAAGGGACGGCCTCAGTTTTCACTTTCTGTGTTTTTCTCTGTGTCAGAAGTTGCTCAGAGTCCTAGGTTATCACTGAGTGATAGATTCACTGAGGAAGGACCTGGCAGCCCATGATTCCCTGTCCCACAGTGTAGAGTTCCTTTGTGTTGAACCTACAATGCTCTCTTTATACAAGACTCTCCTCCTGCCCTCAAGCCATAGCCTAGTGCACAGTGCCAGATTCAACTGAATTTAGGTGGTTTAGACATTCAAAGTTGGCAGTTTGGGGGTGGCCATGTAGGTGGTGCTGGAGAACATGAATTCGGCAGAGGCTTTAGTGCAGACTAAGATGAGTTCCTACCTTGGGCTCCCTGATGAACTGCGTGAGACCTGGGAGATGTAAGACAAATAAACCCTTTCCTCCCCAAGTTGGTACTGGTCAGAGTATTTTGTCACAGCAATGAAGAACAAACTAAGACACATGGCTAGCCTTCCAGTGTTCACATTCCAAAGAAAATGATTCTCCCACCCCAGCAACTATCAACTGCCAGTAATCCCTCAAGGGGGCTTGAGCCCTGGTGAGCCCTTCCCCCATCCACACTGGAATTTTGACTGACTTGATCTGGTACAGGTAACTGCAGCTGCTGGGAGTTCGTATGTGCAATGGCTATGTCATGTCCAGAGGCAGCACTGCACAGCACCCTGGCTTTAAAATTCTTTCAGCTCATGCTTCTATGATGTTCTCCGAGTCTAACGGGGTGAGCTGATGTTACGGATGTCTCATTTAGGACTGAGCACTCACCAGTCACTTGTTCTCAGCACTTTGACCAATTATGAGCTTCTGCATTAAGTGTTATCCACTGCAAAACGAAGATTCTCTGACCAATATTTTTGAGGTAGGGTCTCAGAGAACCCAGGCTGACCTCAAATTGGCTTTGTTTGTAGCAGAGGATGATTTTGAACTCCTGATCCTATGATCCTATTTCCACCTCCTAAGTTCTGGGATTACAGGGGTATGCCACTCTGACCAGCTCTTAGTTTAGTTTTTTTTTTTTTTT